>NW_026086687.1:0-13558 GCF_022539395.1 Myiozetetes cayanensis | reverse complement strand
CCCTGACACCCCTAACCCTCCCTGTACCCTCCACCCCTGACACCCCCAAACCCCCTGACACCCCCAAACCTCCCCTGACACCCCCCACCCCCTGTACACCCCCACCCCTGACACCCCCAAACCCCCTGACACCCCCAACCCTCCCTGTACCCTCCACCCCTGACACCCCCAACCTCCCTGACACCCCCAACGCCCCCTGACACCCCAAACCCTCCCTGACACCCCCAAACCTCCCCTGACACCCCAAACCCCCTGACACCCCAAACCTCCCCTGACACCTCAAACCCCCTGACACCCCCAAATCCCCCTGACACCCCAAATCCCCCTGACACCCCCAACCCCCCGCACCACCCAAGGCCCCCGGCCCGAGGTTCCCAGGGGGTCGGTTCCGGTGCCAGAGCAGGGCTGGGCACGAACCAGGGCAGTCCCCGAGGGGGCAACCGCCTGTACCCCCCCAGCTACAGCCCCCCATCACCCCTGTACCCCCAGCTACAGCCCCCCATCACCCCTATACCCCCCATCACCCCGTACTCCCATAGCTACAGCCCCCATCACCCCTGTACCCCTCAACTACAGCCCCCATCACCCCTGTACCCCCAGCTACAACCCCATCACCCCTGTACCCCCATCACCCCTGTACCCCCAGCTGCAGCCCCATCACCCTGTACCCCAGCTACAGCCCCCAGCATCCCTGTACCCCCAACCACAGCCCCCAGTTCTGTGGGGCGGTTGGTGTCCCCTGGCCCCTTGGGGCAGCCCCCCGGCCCCCAGCTCTACAGGGCAGCCCCCCACTGTCCCCAACCCTGGGACAGCCCCCAGCCCCAAGGGCTGTCCCCTGTCCCCCCGTGACCGTGTCCCCCTGTCCCCGTGTCCCCAGTGCCATGGGCAGCCCCGAGGGCTGTCCCTGTCCCCCGTGACCGTGTCCCCCTGTCCCCCCTGTCCCCAGCGCAGTATCCGGCCCCAGGTGGTGACGACGTTCGAGCTGCCGTGGCTGTTACATGACATGTGGACGGTCACCGCGCCCCCTGCGGGACCAGGTGGGGCTGGGGGGCTGCGTGGCCCCTCCTGTCCCTGTCCCCATGTCCCCCTGTCCCCCTCCCTGTCCCCCATGTCCCCCTGTGTCCCCATCCCTGTGTCCCTCCCGTCCTGCTCCCCTCCCACCCTGGTGTCCCCAAGGCCCCCTGCATCCCCCCTTCCCATGTCCCTGTGTCCCCTCCCCCTGTGACCCCATCCCTGTGTCCCCCATGTCCCCCTGTCCCTGTGTACCCCCATTCCATGTCCTGCTCTGTGTCCTTGTGTCCCCCATGTCCCCCTGTCCCTTTGTACCCCCGTGTCCCCCTGTCCCTGTGTACCTCCTTTTCGTGTCCTGCTCCATGTTCCTGTGTCCCCATGTCCTTCCTCCCCACATCCCCATGTGCCCCTCCCACGTCCCTATGTGTCCCTGTCTCCATGTCCCCCATTCCTGTGTCCTTCCTGTCCCCCCACCCCTGTCCCCCCGTCCCGTGGCTGCCTGTCCTCCCCTCCCTGTGTTCTCCCCTCTTGGTATCCCCGTGTCCCCCATTCCCATGTCCCCCATTCCCATGTCCCCCATTCCGTGTCCCCCCATTCCTGTGTCTCCCATTCCCATGTCCCCCCCATTCCCGTGTCCCCCCATTCCTGTGTCTCCCATTCCCATGTCCCCCATTCCCCTGTCGTCCCCCCCGTCCCCATGCCGGTCCCTCCCCACAGCCGGAGGCGGCTCCGGGGACGAGCGCGGAGACGGAGACGGCGCCGGCTCCGGAGAGCTCTGAGGAGGATGGACAGAGACACGGGTTCCTCATCCTCAGCAGGGAGGACTCCACCATGGTGAGGGGACAGGGACAGGGGACAGGGACACGGGACACAGAGACACGGGTTCCTCATCCTCAGCAGGGAGGACTCTGCCATGGTGAGGGGATGGGGACAGGGGACACAGGGACAGGGGACAGAGACAGGGACACAGGGACAGGGGACAGGGACAGAGACACGGGTTCCTCATCCTCAGCAGGGAGGACTCCACCATGGTGAGGGGACAGGGACAGGGACACTGGGACACTGGGACAGGGACACTGGGACAGGGGTGTCACCAGGGTGGAGCTGGGGTCGGTCCCACCCCATGTGTCCCCAGGGACAGTGCCCAGGTTGTGGGGGCTCCCCTGGGTGCCGTGTCCCCTGATGTCCCCTGATGTCCCCCGATGTCCCCTGATGTCCCCTGATGTCCCCTGATGTCCCCCCGATGTCCCCCGATGTCCCCCGATGTCCCCCGATGTCCCCCTGATGTCCCCGTGTCCCGCAGATCCTGCAGACGGGGCAGGAGATCCTGGAGCTGGACACGAGTGGCTTTGCCACGCAGGGACCCACCGTGTTCGCCGGCAACCTGGGCGAGGGGAAGTACATCGTGCAGGTGTCCCCCCTGGGGCTCAGGCTGCTCGAGGGAGGTGGGTGACACACTGAGGACACACTGGGGACATGGGACACAGCTGGGGACACACCTGGGACACACCTGGGGACACACCTGGGGACATGGGACACACCTGGGCGAGGGGAAATACATCGTGCAGGTGTCCTCCCTGGGGCTCAGGCTGCTCGAGGGAGGTGGGTGACACTTGGGGACACACCTGGGACACCTGGGGACACACCTGGGCGAGGGGAATTACATCATACTGGTGTCCCCCCTGGGGCTCAGGCTGCTCGAGGGAGGTGGGTGACACCTGGGGACACACCTGGGGACATGGGACACCCCTGGGGACACACCTGGGGACACACTGGGGACACAGCTGGGTGCCCTGTCACCCCTGTGCTGGCTGCTGGAGGGAGGGAGGTGACCCGAGGGTGGCTCTGGGGTGATAGCACAGTGACCCCGTGTGTCCCCCCTGTCCCAGCTGCAGGAGGGGGGTGACATGGGGTGGGTGACATGGGGTGGGTGACACAGGGGGTGACACGGGGGTGACACGGGGGTGACACGGGGTGGGTGACACAGGGTGGGTGACATGGGGGGTGACACGGGTGGGTGACATGGGGGGGTGACACGGGGTGGGTGACACAGGGTGGGTGACTCGGGGTGGGTGACATGGGTGGGTGACACAGGGTAGGTGACATGGGGAGACACGGGGTGGGTGACACGGGGGTGACACAGGGTGGGTGACATGGGGTGGGTGATACAGAGTGGGTGACATGGGGGGGTGACTCGGGGTGGGGGACACAGGATGGGTGACACAGGGTGGGTGACATGGGTGGGTGACTCGGGGTGTGTGACACGAGTGGGTGGCAGTGACCCCGCTGTGCCCCCGTGTCCCCGGCAGTGACGCAGCTGCACTTCGTGCCCGTGGATTTGGGGTCCCCCATCGTTCACTGCGCTGTGGCCGATCCTTCGGGGTCCTGCTCAGCGCCGAGGGCCACCTGGCCACCTTCACCCTCAAGGGGGACACCTACGGCGGCCGCGCCCCCCGCCTGGCCCTGCTCCGGCCCCCCGTGTCACACGTGAGTGTCACCTGTATCACCTGTGTCCCCAGTGTCCCCAATCCCCCCGTGTCACACGTGAGTGTCACCTGTGTCACCTGTGTCCCCAACAACCCTTCCTGGCCCTGCTCAGGCCCCCCGTGTCACATGTGAGTGTCACCTGTGTCCCCAATCCCCTTCCTGGCCCTGCTCAGGCCCCCCGTGTCACACGTGAGTGTCACCTGTGTCCCCAAACCCCTGTGTCACATGTGAGTGTCACCTGTGTCCCTGGTGTCCCCAACACCCGTGTCACACGTGAGTGTCACCTGTGTCCCCAATGTCCCCAATCCCCATGTCACACATGAGTGTCACTTGTGTCACCTGTGTCCCCAAACCCCTGCCTGGCCCTGCTCAGGCCCCCCGTGTCACATGTGAGTGTCACCTGTGTCCCCAACCCAGTGTGCCCCATTTGAGCCCTCATGGGGTGTCCCCAGGGATGTCCCCATTCCCATTCCCGTTCCAGCAATCCCGGGTGACAGCGCTGTGCCTGTCCCGGGATCTCAGTGGGATGTTCCCATTATTCCCATTATTGCAGCAATCCCGGGTGACAGCGCTCTGCCTGTACCGGGATCTCAGTGGGATGTTCCCATTGTTATTCCCATTGTTATTGCAGCAATCCCGGGTGACAGCGCTGTGCCTGTACCGGGATCTCAGTGGGATGTTCCCATTGTTATTCCCATTATTCCCATTGTTATTGCAGCAATCCCGGGTGACAGCGCTCTGCCTGTACCGGGATCTCAGTGGGATGTTCCCATTGTTATTCCCATTGTTATTCCAGCAATCCCGGGTGACAGCGCTCTGCCTGTACCGGGATCTCAGTGGGATGTTCCCATTGTTATTCCCGTTATTCCCATTGTTATTGCAGCAATCCCAGGTGACAGCGCTGTGCCTGTACCGGGATCTCAGTGGGATGTTCCCATTGTTATTCCCATTGTTATTGCAGCAATCCCGGGTGACAGCGCTGTGCCTGTACCGGGATCTCAGTGGGATGTTCCCATTGTTATTCCCATTATTCCCATTGTTATTCCAGCAATCCCGGGTGACAGCGCTCTGCCTGTCCCGGGATCTCAGTGGGATGTTCCCATTGTTATTCCCATTGTTATTACAGCAATCCCGGGTGACAGCACTGTGCCTGTACCGGGATCTCAGTGGGATGTTCACCACCGAGAGCCGCGTCCCCCGCGAGGATCCCCCTCCCCGCCCCCACGCCGAGGCCGAGACCCTCATCCAGGACCTCAGGTGGGTGGCAGGGACCCCTCGGGGTCACCGGGGTGTCCCAGGTGTCCCCAGCCCCCCCGGGGTGTCCCCTGGCCCTCTCCACCCCCAGCATTGTCCCCAGGGCATCCCCAGCCCTTCCAGGGTGTCCCCATCCCTCAGGCCACATAGGATTGTCCCCAAGGTGTCCCCAGGGTGTCCCCAGCTCTCCCTCCAGGGTGTCCCCAGCCCATCAGGCCACATGGGAGTGTCCCCAAGGTGTCCCCAGAGTGTCCCCAGCCCTTCCAGGGTGTCCCCACGGGGTCCACAGCCCCCTCCACCGTCCCTGGGTTGTGTCCCCCAGATGTGTCCCCAGGGTGTCCCAGGTGTCCCCAGATCCCCCAGGGTGTTCCAGGTGTCCCCTGGGTGTCCCAGGTGTCCCCAGGGTGTGTCCCAGGTGTCCCCAGGTGTCCCCAGGGTGTCCCCAGGTGTCCCCAGGGAGTCCTAGGGTGTCCAGGTGTCCCCAGAGTGTCCCAGGTGTCCCCAGGGTGTCCCCAGGGTGTCCAGGTGTCCCCAGGGTGTCCCCAGGTGTCCCCAGGGTGTCCCAGGTGTCCCCAGCCCCCCCAGGGTGTCCCCAGTGTCCCCAGGGTGTCCCCAGGTGTCCCCATTGTCCCCGTGCCGCAGTGACTCGGTGGACGATGAGGAGGAGATGCTCTACGGGGACTCGGGGGCCCAGCGCAGCCCCCCCAAGGAGGAGCCGCGCCGGGCGGGACCCCCCGAGCGGGACCCCCCCCAGAACAGCCCCGAGCCCACCCACTGGTGTGTGCTGGCCCGGGAGAACGGCAACATGGAGGTACCGGAATACTGGGAATACTGGGAGTGCTGGGAATACTGGGAGTGCTGGGAGTGCTGGGAGTGCCGGGGAGGGGGAGCAGGGGGGGCTCGGGTGTGTCAGGGCTGGGAGTGCTGCTGGTGCTCCCAGTGGGATTCCCAGGGGGATTCCAGGTGGGATTCCAGGTGGATGGTGGTGGGAAAACCGGGAGGAGGCGGTGGGAAAACCGGGAGGAGCTGGGATGGGGTGGGAATGCCGGGCAGGGCGGTGGGAAGCACGTGGAGTGCTTGGTGTGTCAGGGCTGGGAGCACCAGCATTCCCAGTGGGATTCCCAGCAGGATTCTGAGTGGAGACTGGGAAGGGGACTGGGATGGTTGTGGGAGAAGTGGGAAGGATCCCAGGGGGGTGGGATAGGGGTGGAATTGCTGGGCAGGGGGGCGTGGGGGGGGGCAGTGCCCCGCTCCGACACCCCTCCAGTCCCCGTTCCCGCGGGAATTCCCGGCATTCCCATGGGAATTCCCGGCGCTCCCGCAGATCTACCAGGTGCCCGAGTGGCGCCTGGTGTTCCTGGTGAAGAACTTCCCGGTGGGGCAGCGCGTGCTGGTGGACAGCTCCTTCGGGCAGCCCCCAGCAGAGCCCCGCAAGGACGAGCGCGGGGAGCGGGAGCTGCCCCACGTGCGGGAGCTGCTGCTCGTGGGGCTGGGCCGGCGCCAGAGCAGCCCCTTCCTGCTGGTGAGACACTGGGAGCACTGGGAATGGGACTGGGAACACTGGGAATGGGGCTGGGCCGGCGCCAGAGCCGCCCCTTCCTGCTGGTGAGACACTGGGAGCACTGGGAGCACTGGGAATACTGGGAATGGGGGCTGGGAGAGGGGCCAGAGCAGCCCCTTCCTGCTGGTGAGGCACTGGGAGCACTGGGAATGGGGCAGGGAGAGGGGCCAGAGCTGCCCTTTCCTGCTGGTGAGACACTGGGAGCACTGGGAATACTGGGAACGGGGTGGGGAGAGGGGCCAGAGCAGCCCCTTCCTGCTGGTGAGACACTGGGAGCACTGGGAATACTGGGAATGGGGCTGGGAGCACTGGGAGCACTGGGAACGGGGTGGGGAGAGGGGCCAGAGCAGCCCCTTCCTGCTGGTGAGACACTGGGAGCACTGGGAGCACTGGGAATGGGGCTGGGCCGGCACCAGAGCCACCCCTTCCTGCTGGTGAGGCACTGGGAGCACTGGGAGCACTGGGAATGGGACTGGGAGCACTGGGAATGGGACTGGGAGCACTGGGAATGGGGCTGGGAGAGGGGCCAGAGCCGCCCCTTCCTGCTGGTGAGCCACTGGGAGCACTGGGAATACTGGGAATGGGGCTGGGCCGGCGCCAGAGCCGCCCCTTCCTGCTCTTGAGGTACTGGGAGCACTGGGAATACTGGGAATGGGGCAGGGAGAGAGGCCAGAGCCGCCCCTTCCTGCTGGTGAGGCACTGGGAGCACTGGGAATACTGGGAATGGGGCAGGGAGAGAGGCCAGAGCCACCCCTTCCTGCTGGTGAGGCACTGGGAATACTGGGAGTGGGGCAGGGAGAGGGGCCAGAGCCGCCCCTTCCTGCTGGTGAGACACTGGGAGCACTGGGAGCACTGGGAATACTGGGAATACTGGGAGTGGGGCAGGAGAAGGGCTAGAGCTGCCCCTTCCTGCTGGTGAGACACTGGGAATACTGGGAACAGGGGTGGAGAGAGGGGCTAGAGCCGCCCCTTCCTGCTGGTGAGCCACTGGGAGCACTGGGAATACTGGGAATACTGGGAACGGGGTGGAGAGAGGGGCCAGAGCCGCCCCTTCCTGCTGGTGAGGCACTGGGAGCACTGGGAATGGGGCAGGGAGGTGGGAATGGCAGTTCCAGAGGGATGTGGGGATCCCAGGAGTGGCAGAGCCACCCCTTGCTGCTGGTGAGGCACTGGGAATACTGGGAGCACTGGGAATGGGGCAGGAGAGGGGCCAGAGCTGCCCCTTGCTGCTGGTGAGGCACTGGGAGCACTGGGAATGCTGTGGGAATGGTGGCAGGGGTGCCGTGGGGAGGTGGGAGGATGTCAGGGATGATCTGGGGGGGGCCTGTGGGGCAGGAACTGCTCTTGTACAGGGGGTGTCGGGGGTTGGGGTCCTGGGGTGATTTGAGGGGTCCCATGGCTGATTTTGGGGTCCTGGGGTTGATTTGGGCCCCCCCTGACCCGTTTTTGGGGGCTCAGGTGCACGTGGAGCAGGAGCTGCTCCTGTACAAGGGTGGGGGCTGTCAGGGGGATATGGGGGGTTTGAGGGTCCCTGGGGGTGATTTGATCATCCCGAGGTGATTTTGGGGTCCTGGGGTGATTTGGGGTCCCCTGACCCGTTTTGGGGCTCAGGTGCACGTGGAGCAGGAGCTGCTCCTGTACGAGGGGTGGGGCTGTCAGGGGATATGGGGGGTTTGGGGGTGATTTGGTCATCCTGAGGCTGATTTTGGGTTCCTGGGGTGATTTTGGGGGTCCTGGGGGTGATTTGGGCCCCCCTGACCCATTTTTGGGGGCTCAGGTGCACGTGGAGCAGGAGCTGCTCCTGTACGAGGCCTTTTCCCACGACTCCCAGCTGGGCCAGTCCAACCTCAAGGTCCGGTTCCGGAAGGTGAGGGGGGCACAGGGGGGCTCTGTGTGTGTGAGGGGGTCCCACCCCCAAACCCCCCAGGGACCCTCCCAACCCCCCTGCCACCCTCCCCGTGTCCCCCCAGGTCCCCCACAGCATCAACTTCCGCGAGAAGAAGCCGAAGCCGTCCCGGAAGAAGCCGGAGGGGCCGGGGCCCCGGGGGCCGGGGACCCCGAGGAGCCGGGGGCCGCGGGGCCGCGTCGCCCGATTCCGGCACTTCCACGACATCTACGGATACCCGGGGTGAGGGGGGCTCTGGGGGCACTCTGGGTCCCTGGGGGTAATGGGGGTCTGGGGGCCCTGGTGGTCCTGGGATCCACCCTGCCCCCATTTGGAGGTTGTAACTGGGGGTCACCCGAGTCCCTGGGGCACTGGAGACACCCCAAGTCCAAGGGGGGTCCTTGGGGGTCTCCTTCACTGGGGTCACCCCAAATCCAGGGGCGTTATGGGGGTCCCTCCTCTCCAGGGGGCCTTGAGCTGGGGAGGGGAGGGGGACACTGGGGGTCACTCTGGGTCCCTGGGGGTCCCTGGGTGTGGGCGGAGGTTTGTGGGGTGACCTCCTTAATGGGGGCACCCCAAGTCAGGGGACATCCTGGAGTCTGGGAGGGGGTCACAGGGGTCCCTGCTTTGCTTGGGGGCACCCTGAGGAAAATGGGGGAGCTGGGGTCACCCTGAATTCTGAGGGTCTCTGGTTACCCTCCCCCCAACTCCTGGGGGTCCCTGCGTGCCCCCCACCTGTCCCTCACCTGCCCCAGGTGTTCACCCACAGCCCCTGCCCTCTCTGGGTGCTGCTCACGGGGGTCCCTGGGTGCCCTGTCCCCATTCCTGGGGGTCCCTGGGTGTCCTGTCCCCGTTTCTGGGGGTCCCTGGGTGTTCTATCCCCATTCCCAGGGGTCCCTGGGTGTCCTGTCCCCATTCCTGGGGGTCCCTGGGTGTCCTGTCCCCATTCCTGAGGGTCCCTGGGTGCCCTGTCCCCATTCCTGGGGGTCCCTGGGTGCCCTGTCCCCATTCCTGGGGGTCCCTGGGCACCCTGTCCCTATTCCTGAGGGTCCCTGGGTGTCCTGTCCCCATTCCTGGGGGTCCCTGGATGTCCTTTCCCTATTCCTGGGGGTCCCTGGGCGCCCTGTCCCCATTCCTGTCCCCATTCCCAGGGGTCCCTGGGTGCCCTGTCCCCATTCCTGGGGGTCCCTGGGTGCCCTGTCCCCATTCCTTTCCCCATTCCTGGGGGTCCCTGGGTGTCCTATCCCCCTTCCCAGGGGTCCCTGGGTGCCCTGTCCCCATTCCTGGGGGTCTTTGGGCACCCTGTCCCCATTCCTGAGGGTCCCTGGGTGTCCTGTCCCCATTCCCAGGGGTCCCTGGGTGTCCTATCCCCATTCCTGTCCCCATTCCCGGGGGTCTCCGTGTGCCCTTTACCGGGTCTGTGGGTGCTCCCCGCCGTTCCCGGGGGTCTCTGGGTGCCCCCAGGTGTGCCCAGGTGCCCCCTGCCCTGCCCCAGGTGTTCATCTGTGGCCCCTGCCCGCACTGGGTGCTGCTGACGGGCCGGGGGGCTCTGAGGCTGCACCCCATGGGCATCGACGGCCCCGTGGAGTCCTTCGCCCCCTTCCACAACGTCAACTGCCCCAAGGGCTTCCTCTACTTCAACAGGCAGGTGAGGGGGCTGGGGGGTCCCAGAGGGGTCCCAGAGGGGTCCTGGGGGATCCCAAAGGGGTCCTGGGGCTGCCCCAAGGGCTTCCTCTACTTCAACAGGCAGGTGAGGGGGCTGGGGGGTCCCAGAGGCGTCCCAAAAGGGTCCTGGGGATCCCAAAGGGGTCCTAGGGCTCCCAAGGGCTTCCTCTACTTCAACAGGCAGGTGAGGGGCTGGGGGTCCCAAAGGGGTCCCAGAGGGGTCCTGGGGGGTCCCAAAGGGGTCCTTGGGCTGCCCCAAGGGCTTCCTCTACTTCAACAGGCAGGTGAGGGGGCTGGGGGGTCCCAAAGGGGTCCCAGAGGGGTCCTGGGGGGTCCCAAAGGGGTCCTGGGGCTGCCCCAAGGGCTTCCTCTACTTCAACAGGCAGGTGAGGGGGCTGGGGGGGTCCCTGACAGTGTTTTTGGGGTCCCAGGGGGAGCTGAGGATCAGTGTGCTCCCTGATGGTGTTTTTGGGTGTTTTTGGGGTGGTTTTGGGGTGGTTTTGGGGTCCCAGGGGGAGTTGAGGATCAGTGTGCTCCCGGGGTCCCTGATGGTGTTTTTGGGGTCCCAGGGGGAGCTGAGGATCAGTGTGCTCCCGGGGTACCTGATGGTGTTTTTGGGGTGTTTTTGGGGTCCCAGGGGGAGCTGAGGATCAGTGTGCTCCCGGGGTACCTGATGGTGTTTTTGGGGTGTTTTGGGGTGTTTTTGGGCCATTCAGGGGGAGCTGAATATCAGTGTGCTCCCGGGGTCCCTGATGGTGTTTTTTGGGGTGTTTTGGGGTGTTTTTGGGGTCCCAGGGGGAGCTGAGGATCAGTGTGCTCCCGGGGTCCCTGATGGTGTTTTTGGGGTGTTTTTGGGGTGTTTTAGGGGGAGCTGAGGATCAGTGTGCTCCCAGGGTACCTGTCCTACGACGCCCCGTGGCCGGTGCGGAAGATCCCCCTGCGCTGCACCGCCCATTACGTCGCCTATCACGTGGAGTCCAAGGTGGGCGGGGCCTGTCGCGACAGGGCAGGACATGCCCTGACACCCCCCGGGGTCCCTGCCCCCCCTTCCTCACCTTCAGCACCTCCTCTTCCTCCGCTTTCCTCTTCTCTCCCTCTCCTCTTCCTCTTCTGATTTCCTCCCTCTTTGTTCTTCCTTCCCCTTCCTCCTTTCTCCTTTTCCTCCTTTTCTTCCCACTTCTTTTTTCCTCCTTGTCCTTCATTCCTTTCTCTTCCTTCCTCCTCCTCCTCCCTTCCTTCTCCTCTTTCTCTTTTGTCATCTTCCTCCTTCTTTCTCTCCCTTTTTTTCCTCCTTCCTTTCTCCTTCCTCTTCTTCCTCCATCCCCCCTTTTCTCTCTCCTGTTTTTTTACTCCTCCTCTTTCTTCTCCTCTTCCTTTTCATCCTTTTCTTTTGTCTTTCCTTTTCTTCCTCCTTCTCTTCCTCCTTCTCTTCCTCCTCCTCTTCCTCCTTTTCTTCCTCCTTTTCTTCCTCCTTTTCTTCCTCCTTTTCTTCCTCCTTTTCTTCCTCCTTTTCTTCCTCCTTTTCTTCCTCCTTCTTTTCCTCCTTCTCTTCCTCCTTCTCTTCCTCCTTCTTCCTTTTCTTCTTCCTTCTCTTCCTCCTCCTTCTCTTCCTTTTTCTGCTCCTTTCTTCTTCCCCTGCTTTCTTTTTCCTTCCTCCTCTCTCCCTCTTCTTTCCTTCCCTTTCCTCTCCCTCTTTTCCTTCTTCTCCCTCCCTCTTTCTGCTTTTCCTCCTTCTCCTCCTTTCCCTTCCCCATCCTCCTCCTCACCCCCCACATCCCCCCACCCCACAGACCCCCCAGTGCCACCAACCCCGGGATGGGGGGTCCTGGGGAGGGTCCCAGGGGGGCTGTGGGGGTGTCCTGGGGGTGTTAGGGTGTCCCAGGGTGTGGGGGGATCCCAAGGGATGATCCCTTGGGGGATCCCAGGAGATGTTGGGGTGTCCCGGGGGTGTTGGGGTGTCCCAGGGTGTGGGGGGATCCCAAGGGGGTGCTGGGGATCCCAGGAGATGTTGGGGGGTCCTGGGGGGCTGCCCCATCCGCCCCAGGTGTATGTGGTGGTCCCCCCCTCCCCAGGGGGACATTGGGGTGTCCCTGGGGGGCTGGGGGTGTCTCTGGGGGAATCTGGGGTGTCCCCCCATTGCTGACCCCGTGCCCTCCAGGTGTTAGTGGTGTAAAAGGGGGTCTGTAGGGTGCTCTGGGGTGTCCCCCCCATTGCTGACCCCGTGCCCCCCAGGTGTTGGTGGTGTAAAGGGGGGTCTGTGGGTGTAAGGGGGGTCTGTGGGTGTAAAGGGGGGTCTGTGGGGTGTCCCCCCCATTGCTGACCCCGTGCCCCCCCCGGTGTTAGTGACATAAAGGGGGGTCTGTGGGTAAAGGGTCTGTGGGTGGAAGGGGTCTGTTGGGGTGTCCCCCCCATTGCTGACCCCGTGCCCCCCCAGGTGTACGCGGTGGCCACGAGCTCCCCCCACCCCTGCACGCGCATCCCCCGCATGACGAGGCGAGGAGAAGGAGTTCGAGAGCATCGAGCGGGGTGAGGGGGGGTGGGGGCAGCTCTGGGGGCCTCCCGGGTCACTGAGTGCCCCCCAAGCCCCCAGTCCCTGTGTCCCCGTCCCTCGTGTCCCCCCGTCTCTCCCTGTCCCCTGCCCCCCGTGGCCCCTCTTTCCCAACCCCCATCCTCCTGTCCCCTCAGTCCCCCAGGCCCCCTGAGCCCCCTCAATCTCTGCGTGTCCCCAGGCCCCCCTGTGCCCCCCACAGACTCCTGGATGTGTGTCCCCAAACCCCCTGTGTTCCCAAACCCCCATGTGTCCCCCAAACCCCTGTGTCCTCCCTAGCCCTTCAGGGTCCCCTGTGCCCCCTGACCCTCCCAGACACCCCCTGTGTCTCCCAAACCCCCTGTGTTCCCCCAGCCCTTCGGGGTCCCCGTGTGCCCCCTGGCCCTCCCAGACCCCCCCATGTGTCCCCACATCCCCCTGTGTCCCCCCAGCCCTTTGGGGTCCCCGTGTGCCCCCTGACCCCGCGGTGCCCCCCCAGACGAGCGCTACGTGCCCCCGCAGCAGGAGGCCTTCAGCATCCAGCTCATCTCCCCCGTCAGCTGGGAGGCCATTCCCAACACCAGGTACCCCAAAACCTCCCCTGGGAACCCCAAATCCATCCCAAACACCCCAATATCCCCATCAGCTGGGAGGCCATTCCCAACACCAGGTACCCCAAAACCCCCCCTGGGAACCCCAAAACACACCCCAATATCCCCATCAGCTGGGAGGCCATTCCCAACACCAGGTACCCCAAACCCTGAACCCCAAAAATCCCTGCACACCAAAATCCACCTGGGAACCTCCAAAACCCCCCTGGGAACCACAAAACCATCCCAAACACCCCAAAATCCACCTGGGAACTCCAAAACCCCCCTGGGAACCACAAATCCATCCCAAACACCCCAAAATCCACCTGGGAACCCCAAAACCATCCCAGACACCCCAGTATCCCCATCAGCTGGGAGGCCATTCCCAACACCAGGTACCCCAAACCCCGCCCTGGGCACCCCAAAACCATCCCAAACACCCCTGATCCACCTGGGAACCCCAAAACCCTCCCTGGGAGTCCCAAAACCATCCCAAACACTTGGGTGGTCTCAGGTGACACTCGAGGGGTCTCAGGTTCCCCAAAACCCTGCCCTCCCAAACCCCTGCACCCCAAACC
>NW_026086686.1:0-13603 GCF_022539395.1 Myiozetetes cayanensis | reverse complement strand
AGGAGGATTTGGGGGGTTTGGGTCGAAGGCTTCGGCCTCGGAGGAAGGAAGTCTGGAGAGGGGAATAAAAATATTATTAAAAAAATGAGTTATTTGGGGTTAAAAAGAGCTAAAAAGGGGTCTAGGGGGGATTTGGGAGGGGTTGGGGGGATTTGAGGGGGTCTGAGGAGATTTGGGAGTTTGGGTCGAGGCTTCGGCCTGGGAGGAAAGAGTCTGGGGGGAATAAAATATATTAAAAAAATGAATTATTTGGGGTTAAAAGGGTTAAAAGGGGTCTGGGGGAGAATTTGAGAGATTGGGAGGGTTTGAGGGAGGTTTGGGGGGGATTTGAGGTTGAGGATTTGGGGAGGGATTTGGGGGGAGTTTGGGAGTCAGGAGGCTTCGGCCTCGGAGAAAGGAGTCTGGACAGGGAAATAAAAATACATTAAAAAAATGAGTTATTTGGGGTTAAAAGGGTTAAAAGGGGTCTGGGGGAGTTGAGGATTTGGGAAGTTTTGAGGGATTTGGGGGGAGTTTGAGGGGATTTGAGAGGAGGGATTTGGGGGGTTTGGAGATCGAGAGGCTTCGGCCTCGGAGGAAGGAAGTCTGGGGGGGAATAAAAATATATTAAAAATGAGTTATTTGGGGTTAAAAGGGTTAAAAGGGGACTGGGGGAGTTGGGGAATTTGAGGATAGGGGATTTGAGGGGTTTTGGGGAGGATTTGGAGGGGATTTGAGGGAGGATTTGGAGTTTGGAGTCGAGAGGCTTCGGCCTCGGAGGAAGAGTCTGGGGGGAATAAAAATATATAAAAAAATGAGTTATTTGGGGTTAAAAGGAGTTAAAAGGGGGTCTAGGGGGATTTGGGGGTGTTGGGGGGATTTGGGGGGGGTTAAAGAGATCTGGGGGGATTTGGGGAAGTTTCGGGGGAGTTAAAGGGGGGTCTGAGGGATTTGAGGGGATTTAGGGAGTCTGAGTTTAGGGGGTTAAAAGGGGTCTGCGGGTGATTTGGGGGATTTAGGGAGTCTGGGGAGGATTTGAGGGGAGGTTTGAGAGGATTTGGGGGGGATCTGGGGGATTTGGGGAGTTGGTGGGGGGCTTTGGGGGATTTGGGGGGATTTGGGGGTCCCAGTGATTTGGGGGGGAGTCTCACCTTCAGGGGTTGGAGGTCAGGGAGGGAGTCCTGGGGGAGTCTTGGGAGATTTTGGAGGTCCTGGAGAGGTTTGGGGAGTCCTGGGAGTTTTAGGGAGGTCCTGGGGGGTTTGAGGGTCGAGATTTGAGAATTTGGGGGATTTTGGGGGTCCCAGGGATTTTGGGAGGGTCTCTCACCTTCAGGGGGTTGGAGGTCAGGGGAGCTCTGGGGGTCTCCTAGGGGGGTTTGTGGTCTAGAATATTTTGGAGGAGTGATTTTGAGGGAGTCCTGGGAGAGTTTGGGGGGTCCTGGAGGGGATTTTGGGAGTCAGGAGCTTGGGAGGGATTTCTCACTTACAAGGGGGGTTGGAGGTCTAGGGGGCTTTGGATCTGAGAGGGATTTGAGGGTCCTGGAGCAGTTTTGGGGGTCCTAGGGCAGTCTGGGGGGGTCCTGGGGGTGGATTTTGGGGGTCCCAGGGATTTTGGGGGGGTCTCACCTTCAGGAGGGTTGGAGGTCTGGGAGGCTCCTGGGGGAGCTCCTGGGGGGGTTCTGGGAGGGTTGGGGGTCTCAGGGGATTTTGGGGGGAGTGGAATTTTGGGGGTCCCAGGGATTTTGGGGGAGGCTCTCACCTTCAGGGGGGTTGGAGGTCGGGGGGGGCTCCTGGGGGGGCTCCTGGGGGGATTTTGGGGTCCTGGAGCAGTTTTGGGGGTCCTGGGGGTCCTGGGAGGGATTTTGGGGGCTCTGGGGGGTCCTGGGGGGGATTTTGGGGGTCCCAGTGATTTTGGGGGAGGTGTCTCACCTTCAGGGGGTTGGAGGTCAGGGGGGGTCCTGGGGGGCTCCTGAGGGGATTTTGGGGGTCCTGGGAGGGATTTGGGGGTCCTGGGTGGTCCTGGAAGGGGATTTTGGGGGATTTTGGGGGTCTCAGGATATTTGGGAGGATTTTGGGGGTCCCAGTGATTTTGGGGAGGGTCTCTCACCTTCAGGGGAGTTGGAGGTCAGGGGGCTCCTGGGAGGTCTCTGGGGGGGTTTGGGGAGGGATTTTGGGGGTCCTGGGGCAGATTTTGGAGGTCCCAGAATATTTTGGGGGTTATTTTGGGGGGATCCTGGGGGGTTTTGGGGTCCCAGGGATTTGGGGAGGGTCTCTCACCTTCAGGGGGTTGGAGGTCGGGGGGCTCCTGGGGGGCTCCTGGGGAGTCTCAGGTGGGGAGGGCGCGGCGACAAACGTGTTTGATCCGAGGGGACCCCTGGGGTCAAGGTCAAACCCCAGGCCACAGACCCCCAGCACACTAGACCCCCAAAAAACCCCAAAAACCCAAAGACCCCCAAATCCCCAAAACCCAAAAACCTCCGAAATTCCCCTCAAAAAAGCCCCAAGACCACCCAAAAAATCCCAAGACCCCAAAGACCCCCAAAACAAGCCCCAAGCACTCAAAGACCCCAAACTCCCCTAGATCCCCCAAACACCCAAGGACCCCCAAACCCCCAAAATCCCCAAATCCCCAAAAACCCTAAATGCCCTCCAAAGACTCCTCAAAAACCCCAAACACTAAAGACCCCTCAAACCCCAAAAGATTCCCAAAATCCCCAAAACCCCAAATCCCCCAAAGACCCCCAAAGCCCCCAAATGCTCAGAGACCCCCAAATGCCCCACACACCCAAAGACCCCCAAAATCTCCCCAAAAACCACAAAACACCTCAAAGATCCCCCAAAGCCCCCCAAAATCCCCAAATCCCCAAAAAACCCCAAATCACCCACAAAGAGCCCTCCAAAAAGTCCAAAGCCCCAAATCTCCCCAAAAACCCCAAAGACCCCCAAAATCCCTCCCCCTCACCTGGGGGTCTCCCTCGGGGTTTTCTGATTCTTCAGATCCCACCTGGGAGGGGAGAGGAAGAAAAAGTGAATTTGGGGGTCCCCAAATCCTCCCAGACCACCCCAAAACCTCCAATTTTTAACCCCAAATCCCCCAAATTGCCTCCAAGTCCCCAAATCCCCCAAACTCCTTAAATCCCCAAATGCCCCCAAAGCCCCAGCCCCCAAATGCCCTGAAACCCCCACAAGCCCCTCCAAATCCTCCCCAGACCCCCTCAAATCCCCCAAATCCCCCAAACTCCCCTCAATGCCCTAACCCCCAAATTCCCTAAACCCCAACCCCAGAAATCCTCCTTTAAACCCCCAAATCCCCTCAAATCCCCAAATCCCCTCAACCCCCAAACCTCCCCAAATCCTCTAAACCCCCAAATCCCCCAATCTCACCCAAGTCCCCCAAACCCCACAAATCCTCCTTTAAACCCCCCAAATCCCCCAGTCCCCTTAAATCCCCAAATCCCCCACAGCCCCCAAATCCTCCTCAAACCCCCAACCCCCTCCCAAATAAGGTCCCAAGTCACCCAATCCCCCAAACCTCCCAAACTGTCCAACCCCCAAATCCCCCCAAACCCCCAAACTCTCCCAACTCCCCCAAATCCCCTCAAATCCCTAAATCCCCCAAATTCACCCACTCCTCCTCAAATCCTCCCCAAATGCCCCAACCTCCCAATTCCCCTAAAGCCCCCAAATCCCCTCAAACCCCCAAATCCCCTCAAACCCCCAAATCCCCCAAGCCCCTCAAACCCCCAATCCCCCAAATCCCTCAAAGCCCTCAAATCCCCCTCAAGCCCCCAAATCCCCTTTAACTCCCCAAATCCCCCAAATCCCCCAAACCCCCAAATCCCCCAAATCCCTTTAAACCCCCAAACCAGGTCCCAAGTCCCCAAATCCCCTCAAATCCCCAAATCCCCCAAATCCCCTCAAACCCCCAAATCCGGTCCCAAGTCCCCCAAACCCCTCCAATCCCCCAAATCCCCCAAATCCCCAATCCCTCCAAACCCCCAAATCACCCAAACTCCAAAATCCCCCAAACCCCCAAATCAGGCCCAAGTTCCCAAGCCCCCAAATCCCCCAAACCTCCCAAATCCCCCAAACTCCCCAAGTCCCTCCCAAATCCCCCTTTAAATCCCCCAAATCCCCCAAATCCCCTAAATCCCCCAAATCCCCAATCCCCCATACCCCCAAATCCCCTCAAACCCCTCAAATCCCCCCAAATCCCCTCAAATCCCCCAAATCCCCCAAATCCCCCAAATCCCCCTCAAATCCCCCAAATCCCCCAAATCCCCCAATCCCCCAAATCCCCAGACCCCCAAATCCCCCAAATCCCCTCAAACCCCCAAATCCCCCAAATCCCCCTCAAATCCCCCAAATCCCCAATCCCCTAAATCCCCCAAATCCCCCAAATCCCTCAACCCCCAAATCCCCCAAATCCCCAAATCCCCTCAAATCCCCCAAACCCCCAAATCCCCCAAATCCCCCTCAAACCCCCAAATCCCCCCAAATCCCCTCAAATCCCCCAAATCCCCCAAATCCCCTCAAACCCCCAAGCCCCCAGACCCCTCAATCCCCTGTGCCTCACCCGGTGCCGGCGGTCGATTCGCCCCAGCTGCAGCTTCGCTCGGCTCAGCAGGTCCAACACCCGGCCCGTGACGTCATCACACACCAGAGTGACGTCATCGGGCCTCATGGTGACGTCATCGGGCTTCGTAGTGATGTCATTGGGCTTTGTGGTGACGTTATTGGTCCTTGTGGTGACATCATGGGGCACAGGGATGACGTCATTGGTCTTCATGGTGACGTCACTGGGAACAGGGATGATGTCATTGGTCTTCATGGTGATGTCATTGGGCACCATGGTGATGTCATTCGGCACTATGATGACGTCATTGGGCTTCGTGGTGATGTCACTGGGCTTCATGATGACGTCATTGGGCACCGGGGTGATGTCATTGGACTTCGTGATGATGTCATTGGGTTCCATGGTGACGTCACTGGGTTTCATGGTGACGTCATTGGGCTTCGTGGTGATGTCATTGGGCTTCGTGGTGACGTCATTGGGTTTCATGGTGACGTCATTGGACTTCGTGGTGATGTCATTGGGTTTCATTGTGATGTCACTGGTCTTCGTGGTGATGTTATTGGGCACCGGGATGACGTAATTGTGGCCCAAGATGACGTCATTGGTCTTCATGGTGATGTCATCGGTCTTCATGGTGATGTCATTGGCCCCCCAGATGACGTCATTGCGCACTGGGGTGATGTCACTAGGCTTCATGGTGATGTCATTGGGCACAGGGATGACGTCATTGGGCACCGGGGTGATGTCACTGGGCTTCATGGTGACGTCATTGGGCACCGAGGTGATGTCATTGTGCTCTGCGATGACGTCATTGGTCTTCATGGTGACATCATTGGTCTTCATGGTGATGTCATTGGCCCCCGGGATGACGTCATTGGGTCTTGGGATGACGTCACTGGACCTCGGGGTGACGTCACTGGGCCTGGGGATGACGTCATTGGGCCCCACCATGACGTCACTGGTCTTCGGGGTGACGTCATTGATCCTTGGGATGACGTCATTGCCTCCCTTGATGATGTCATTGCCTCCTGGGATGACGTCATTGCCTCCCGTGATGACATCACTGGACCTTGTGATGACGTCATTGGACCCTGAGGTGACGTCATCACGCCCCATGATGACGTCATCGCCCCCCGGAAGGGGCGTGGCCCCCCGGGAGTGAGGGGGCAGGGCCAGGTGATTGGCCGGGCCGGGGGGCGGGGCCGAAGGGGCGGGGCCGGGCAGGGATTGGCGGAGCAGGAGGGGGCGGGGCCGGGAGAGGGCCCGATGACGTCACCCGGGGGTCACCCGAGGGGAGGGGGAGGGGCCTGAGGACCACCCGGGGGTCACGGGATCGAAGGGGGAGGGGCCTGAGGGTCACGTGGACCACCCGCAAGGTCAACGGGGGGTCACGGGGGGGCCCCAGGGGGTCCTGGGAGGTCCCTTGGGGGTCCTGGGATGTCCCCAAAGTGTCCTTGGAGGTCCTTTGGGTGTCCTGGATGTCCCCAAAGTGTCCCCAGGTGCCACCAGGGGGTCCTGGGATGTCCCCAGGGTGTCCCCAGACGCCACCAGGGGATCCTGGGATGTCCTTTGAGTGTCCCCAGGTGACACCAGGGGGTCCTGGGATGTCCTTTGGGTGTCCCCAGATGCCACCAGGGGGTCCTGGGAGGTCCCCAGGGGGTCCTGGATTGTCCCCAGGGGGCCCTTGGATGTCCCCAAAGTGTCCCCAGGTGCCACCAGGGGGTCCTTGGATGTCCCCAAGAGGTCCTGGATTGTCCCCAAAGTGTCCCCAGGTGCCACCAAGGGGTCCTGGGATGTCCCCAAAATGTCCCCAGGTGCCACCAGGGGGTCCTGGGGCATCCCAAAAGTGTCACCAGATGTTCCCAAGGGGTCCTTGGATGTCCCCAGGGGGTCCTTGGATGTCCCCAGGGGGTCCTGGGATGTCCTTTGGGTGTCCCCAGGTGCCACCAGGGCGTCCTGGGATGTCCCCAGGGGGTCCTGGATTGTCCCCAGAGGATCCTTGGATGTCCTTTGGGTGTCCCCAAGTGCCACCAGGGGGTCCTTGGATGTCCCGAAGAGGTCCTGGATTGTCCCCAAAGTGTCCCCAGGTGCCACCAGGGGGTCCTTGGATGTCCTTTGGGTGTCCCCAGATGTCCCCAAAATGTCCCCAGATGCCACCAGGGGGTCCTTGGATGTCCTTTGGGTGTCCCCAAATGTCCCCAGGGGGTCCTTGGATGTCCCCAGAGGGTCCTGGATTGTCCCCAAGGTGTCCTTAGATGTCCTCAGGGTGTCCCCAAATGTCCTCGAGGCATCCTTGGAGGTCCTTTGGGTGTCCCCAGATGCCACCAGGAGGTCCTTGGATGTCCCCAGGGGATCCTGGATTGTCCTCAAGGGGTCCTGGGATGTCCCTTGAAGGTCTTCAGATGCCACCAGGGGGTCCTGGGATGTCCCCAAAGCATCCCCAGATGCCACCAAAGTGTCCCCAGATGTCCCCAGGGGGTCCTGGGATGTCCCTTGAGAGTCTTCAGGTGCCACCAGAAGGTCCTGGATTGTCCCCAAGGTGTCCTTGGATGCCCTTTGGGGGTCCCCAGGTGCCACCAGGGGGTCCTTGGATGTCCTTTGGGTGTCCCCAGGTGCCACCAGGGTGTCCTGGAATGTCCCCAGGGTGTCCTTGAGCATGCCCAGGGTGTCCTGGGAGGCCACCAGGGTGTCCTTGGATGTCCTTTGGGGGTCCCCAAGTGCCACCAGGGGGTCCTGGGATGTCCCCAAGGGGTCCTGGGATGTCCCCAGGGTGTCCTTGAGCATGCCCAGGGTGTCCTGGGAAGCCACCAGGGGGTCCTTGGATGTCCTTTGGGTGTCCCCAGGTGCCACCAAGAGATCCTTGGATGTCCCCAAGGTGTCCCCAGCTGTCCCCAAGCTGTCCTTGAGCATGCCCAGGGTGTCCTGGGATGTCCCCAGGGTGTCCCCAAGTGCCACCAGGGTGTCCTGGGGTGTCCCCAGGGTGTCCTTGAGCATGCCCAGGGTGTCCTGGGATGTCCCCAGGGTGTCCCCAGATGCCACCAGGGTGTCCTGGGCTGTCCCCAGGCTGTCCTTGAGCATGCCCAGGGTGTCCTGGGAGGCCACCAGGGTCTCCTGCAGGGCCACCAGGGTGTCCCTCACCGTCCCCAGGGGGTGGCCCGAGGCCACCAGGGCGTCCCCAAACGCCGCCAGGGTGGCCTGCAGGGTCCCCAGGGGGTCCTTGGGTGTCCTTTGGGGGTCCCCAGGTGCCACCAGGGGGTCCTTGGATGTCCCCAGGGGGTCCCTGGGTGTCCTTTGGGTGTCCTTGGATGTCCTTTGAGTGTCCCTGGGGGTCCTCAGGGTGTCCCCAGGTGCCACCAGGGGGTCCTTGGGTGTCCTTTGGGGGTCCCCAAGTGCCACCAGGGGGTCCTTGGGTGTCCTTGGGGGGTCCCTGAAGGTCCTTGGGGTGTCCCTGGGGGTCCTTTGGGTGTCCCCAGGTGCCACCAGGGAGTCCTTGGATGTCACCAGGGGGTCCTTGGATGTCCTTGGGGTGACCCCGATGACGTCACCACCATCCATGATGACGTCACCGCCGTCCCTGATGATGTCACTGCCATCCCTGATGACATCACCGCCGTCCCTGATGACATCACCACCATCCCTGATGACATCAGCACCGTCCCCGATGACATCACTGCCACTCCTGATGACGTCAGCGCCGTCCCTGATGACGTCACGGCCGTCCCTGATGCCCCTGGTGACGTCACCGGCGCTCCTGATGATGTCACTGGTGCCATTGATGACGTCACCAGACCCTCTGATGACGTCACCCTTGTCCCTGATGACATCACAGTTGCCCCTGATGACGTCACTGCCGTCCCTGCTGACGTCATGGCCCTCCCTGATGACGTCACCGTTGTCCCTGATGACGTCACGGCCGTCCCTGATGACGTCAGCGCCGCCCCAGCGGAAGGTGGGCGCCCTCAGGATGGCCCGGCGGGGGCAACTGGGAGCACTGGGAGGGGCCCTGGTGATACTGGGAGAGCTCTGGGGGGCACTGGGAGGGGTCCTGGTGATACTGGGACAGGTCTGGGGGCACTGGGAAGGGTCTGGGGGTACTGGGAGGGGCCCTGGTGATACTGGGAGGGCTCTGGGAGGCACTGGGGGGTCCTGGGGTGTCCCCCATGACCTGAGGGGGGTCCTGGGGGGTCCCAGGGGGGTCCTGGGTGGGTCTTGGGGTGACCCTGGAGGTCCTGGGGGATTTTGGGGGTCCTAAGGTGATTTTGGGGGGTCCTGGGAGGATTTTGGGGGGTCCCAGAGGAATTTTGGGGGATCTTGGGGTGATTTTGGGGGGTCCCAGAGGAATTTTGGGGGGTCCTGGGGTGATTTTGGGGGGTCCTGGGGTGATTTTGGGGGTCCTGGGGTTGTCCCGGGTGGTCCTGAGAGTGACCCTGAGGGTCCCAGATGAATTTTGGGGAGTCCCAGAGAAATTTTGGGGGGTCCTGGGGGGCTTTTGGGGGGTCCCAGAGCAACTTTGGGGGTTCCCAGAAGAATTTTGGGGGGTCCCAGAGGAATCCTGGGGGTTCTCAGGGTGATTTTGGGGTCCTGGGGTCGATTTTGGGGGTCCTGGGTTCGATTTTGGGGGTCCTGGGGTTGATTTTGGGGTGTTTTGGGTGGATTTTGGGGGTCCTGGAGTCGATTTTGGGGGTCCTGGGGTGGATTTTGGGGGTCCTGGGATTGATTTTGTGGTGTTTGGGGTCGATTTTGGGGTGTTTTGGGTGAATTTTGGGGTGTTTGGGGTCGATTTTGGGGGCTCTGGGGTGGATTTTGGGGTGTTTGGGGTGAATTTTGGGGTGTTTGGGGTGAATTTTGGGGGGTCCCGGGGCCCTCCCCTCGGCCGTGGCCCCGCCCCCCGGTGGGCGTGTCCTGGAAGCGGCGGGGGGGCCTGATTGGCCGGGCCGAGCGGGCGCTGACCAATGGCATCACGAAGCGCTTTAAGCCACGCCCCCCGCGCCGCCCGGCCACGCCCCTCGGTCAGAAGTGGGCGGAGCCGTCGCCGATGATGACGTCATTGATGATGAAGAAGCTCCGCCCCTCGCCGCGCCTCGGCCACGCCCCCTCCGCTGGCCACGCCCCCAGGGGTTGCCCCGGTAACGGAGGAGGCGGAGCCGGGCCCGAGGGGGGCGGGGCGAAGGTTGGGAGGCCACGCCCCGAGCGGGAGGGGGAGGGCTCCGGTGGGAACCTGGGGGAGGGGAGGGAAAGGGGTTAAAATTTGGGGGAGGGGGATTTTGGGGGAAAAAGGGGATTTTGGGGAAAAAGGGGGGTTTTGGGGGTCCTGGGGGATTTTGGGGTCCTGGGGATTTTGGGGAGAAAAGGGGAATTTTGGGGGTCCAAGGGGGTTTGGGGGAAAAGGGGATTTTGGGGGAAAAAGGGGATTTGGGGGGAAAAAGGGGGTTTGGGGGGAAAGGGAGATTTGGGGGATCCTAGAGAGGATTTTGGGGGTCCTGGGGGATTTTGGGGAAAAAAGGGGTTTTGGGGGAAAAAAGGAGATTTTAGGAGAAAAAAGAGATATTTGGGGAAAAAGGAGATCTTAGGAGAAAAAGAGAGATTTGGGGATCCTAGAGAGGATTTTGGGGGGATTTTGGGGTCCTGGGGGATTTTGGAGGGAAAAAGGGGGATTTTGGGGGAAAAGGGGATTTTGGGGGTCCAAGAGAGATTTTAGGGGTCCAAGAGGAATTTTAGGGGGTCCTGGAAGAATTTTGGGGAGTCCAAGAGGGATTTTAGGGGTCCTGGGGGATTTTGGGAGGAAAAGGGGATTTTGGGGTCCTGGGGGATTTTGGGGGAAAAGGGGATTTTGGGGAAAAAGGGGATTTTTGGGGGAAAAAGGGGGATTTTGGGGGGTCCTGGGGAATTTTGGGGGTCTTTGAGGCTCTTGGGGGTGGTTGGGGGTCCCAGGAGGGATTCCTGGGGTGCTGGGGAGGTTGGGGTCCCAGGTGGGGCTTGGGGGCTCTTTGGGGGTCCCAGGGGGAATTGGGGGCTCCCAGGGGGTCCCAGGGGAACTGGGGGAAAAAGGGAAATTTGGGGGACTTTGGGGTCCCAGGGGATTTTGGGGGGTCCCAGGGGGAATTGGGGGGTCTTTGGGGGTCCAAAGGGGAAACTGGGGGACTTTGGGGGTCCCAGGGGGTTGGGGGTCCTGGGAGCGGGATTTTGGGGAAAAGGGGGATTTTGGGGGAAAAGGGCATTTGGAGGGAAAAAGGGGTTTTGGAGGGATCCTGAGGGGAATGGGGGGTCCCATGGGTTTCCAAAAAGGATTTTGGGGTCCCAGGAGGACTGAGGGTCCCAGGGGATTTTGGGGGCTTGAGGTCCCAGGAGGATTTTGGGGGATTGGGGGTCCCAGGAAGGAATTGGAGGCATCTTTAGGGGGTTCTGAGGGGGTTTGGGATCCCAGGAGACGATTTTGGGGGTCCCAAAAAAGTTTGGGAGTCCCAGGGGGGCAAAAGGGGGATTTTGGGGGCCCAGGAGAGAATCAAAGAAGTCTTTGACGATCCCAGGGGATTTTGGAGAGGAAAAGGGGATTTTGGGGGGGTCCTGAGAGGGCTTGGGTGCAAAGAGAAAGATTTGGGGGTCCCAGGGGAATTTGGGAGCCCCAGGAAGGGGTTTTGGGGGTGCTGAGGGGTGTTGAGAGGAAAAGGGGATTTTAGGGGGTCCTGGGGGATTAGGGGAATCTTGGGGGAGTTTTGGGGTGGGGGTCCCAGGGGAGGTTTTGGGGGGTCTTTGTGGGGGAAAAGGGGGATACTGGGAGCCCCATGGGGTTTTGGGGGATCTGAGGGGGGGATTTGAGGGTCCCAGAATGGGTTTTGAGGTGTTTTAGGGCCTTTTTGGGGGACTCCCAGCGGTTTATGGGGGGTCCCAGAATGATTTTGGGAGGGTTTTTGGGGTGATTTGGGGTAATTTTGGGGTGATTTGGGTGATCTTGGGATGATTTTTGGTGACTTTGGGGTATTTTGGGGGGATTTTGGGGGGATTTTGGGGTGATTTTGGGGTATTTTGGGGTGATTTGGGGGTGTTTTGGGGTGATTTTGGGGTGTTTTTGGAGTATTTTGGGATGTTTTTGGTGATTTTGGGGTGATTTTGGGGTGTTTTGGGGTGATTTTAGAGTATTTTGGGGTATTTTGAGGGTATTTTGGGGTATTTTGAGGAAATTTTAGGGTGATTTTGGGGTATTTCGGGGTGATTTTGGGTGGTTTTGGGGGTCTCTGACCTCTGCGGGAGCGCCGTGGGGGGAGGGGCATCTCCAGCTCCTCGGGGAGAAAGCCCCGAAATTCCTCCTGAATTTTTTTGGGGGGGAGAGGGGGAGGGGTCAGTGCTGGCCACGCCCCTTTCTGGACCATCCCCCACAACCCCCTCAAACTTCCCCCCAAAATCTCTCTCAGGAGCCCCCGTTCTCCCCACCCCCCACCCCAAAGCCTCCCCCAAAATCCCCTCAGGACCCCCAAATCCCCCAAAACCCCCCCAAATCTCTCCCAAATCCCCCAAATCTCCCCAAAATTCCCCAGGACTCCCCAAAATCCCCCAAATCTCCCCAAAATTCCCCAGGACTCCCCCAAATCCCCAGATCCCCTCAAACCCCCAAATCTCTCCAAAATCCCCCAAATTTCCCCCAATCCCCTAAATCCCCTCCAAATCACCCCAAAACCCCCAAATCTCCCAAATTCCTCCAGGACCTCAAATCCCCCAAAGCCTCCCCCAGGCCCCTTTAAATCCCCCTCAAAACTCCCCAAAAGCCCTCAGGACCTCCCAAATCCCACCCAAGTCCCCCACAATCCCTCTCCCATCCCCAAATCCCCAGAAACCCCCAAATTTCCCCCAAATCCCCCTCAGACCCCCTCAAATTCCCCAAAATCCCCCAAAATCTCCCAAAAACCCTCAAATGCCCCCAAATCCCCAAATCCCCCAAATTCCCCCAACACCCCAGGACCTCCAAATCCCCCAGACCCCCAAACCTCCCCAAACTCCCCAATTCCCCCCAAACTCCTCAGGACCCCCAAATTCCTCCAAATTCCCCCAAACCCCTTCAGGACACCCAAAATTCCCCCAGATTCCCCTCAAACCCCTCAGGACGCCCCAAATCTCCTCAAATCTCCCCAAAGCCCCCCCAAATTCCCCCAAATTTCCCCTCAAGTCCCCCAAACCCCCAAATCCCCCAAACTCCCTCAGGACCCCCAATTCCCCCTCCCCCAAATCCCCTCAAAATCCCCCAAACCCCCAAATCCCCTCAAGCCCCCTCAAATCCCGTAAATCCCCCAACACCCCCTCAAACTCCCCAGAGCCCCCAAATCCCCTAAACTCCCCAATTTTCCCCCAAACTCCTCAGGACCCCCAAACCCCCAAATCCCTCCCAATCCCCTCAAAACTCCCCAAATTCCCCTCAAATCCCCTCAAAGCCCCCAAATTCCCCTCAAATCCCCTCAGGAGCCCCAAATCTCCTCAAATCTCCCCAACCCCCCCAAAGCCCCCTCAGGGCCCCCTCAAATCCCCCTTCAAAATCCCCAAATCTCCCTCAAACCCCTCAAATCCCCCAAATTTCCCCAATTCCTCCCCCAAACTCCCTCAGGATCGCCCAAAATCCCCCAATCCTCCTCAAATCACCCCAAATCTCCCAAATACCACTCAAACCCCCTCGCATCCCCCCAGACCCCTCAGGACCCCCAAATCCCCCAAATTCCCCCAAATCTCCCCCAAATCCCCCAAACCTCTCCAAACTCCCCAATTCCCCCCAAACCCCTCGACCCCCAAGTCCCCCAATCCCCTCAAACCCCTCAGGACCCCAATCCCCTCAAATGCCCAAATCTCCCCCTACAGCCCCTTTAAACGCCCCTCAAAATCCCCAAAACCCCTCAGGAGCCCCCAAAATCCCCCAAATCTCCCAAATCCCCTCAAATCCCCCCAAATCCCTCAAATCCCCAAATTCCCCTCAATCCCACTCAAACCCTCCAATTCCCCCAATTCCTTCCCTCAAACTCCTCAGGACTCCCCAAAATCTCCCCAAACTCCCTCAATTCCCCCTCAAAA
>NW_026086685.1:0-13397 GCF_022539395.1 Myiozetetes cayanensis | reverse complement strand
GTAGGGCCGTTCCCAGTGTGGATGTGCTGGTGCTGGGAGAATGGAGCTCTTCCTGAAGCTCTTCCCACATTCCCACATGTGTAGGGTCGTTCCCCAGTGTGGATGTGCTGGTGGTGGATCAGGGTGGAGCTGTGCCTGAAGCTCTTCCCACATTCCAAGCACTTGTAGGGCCGTTCCCCAGTGTGGATGCGCTGGTGGATGCGGAGGCTGGAGCTGCTCCTGAAGCTCTTCCCACATTCCCTACACGTGTAGGGCCATTCCCCAGTGTGGATGTGCTGGTGGGTGAGGAGGTTGTAGCTCTTCCTGAAGCTCTTCCCACATTCCAAGCACCTGAAGGGCTTCTCCCTGCAGGGAGGCTGCTCAGGGACCACCAGCTCGGAGCTCCGGCTCAAGCTCCGGCCTCCTTTCCGGCACAGGATGGGTCTTTCCTCCTCAGAGCTCCCTGGGCTGGCTTTGCAGCCCCTCCTCCGGGGGCATCTCCGGGCCTTTTCCTCCCCGCTGCCTTCCTGCGCTGGGGAGCCCTTCAAAACGGCCTCTCCCACCAGGCTCTGCCGGGGGGATTTGTCCTCCGTGCTCTCCGTCCTCAGCTCGGGGCCTGGGGCAGGAAGGAAGAAGGACAGGCAGGGGATTTGCCTCCAGCCCAGAGGGAAGGCCAAGGACATCCCCCCCAAATTTGGTCCCAATGTGTACCACAAGACAGGGCCAAAGGGGCACTGACTTCCTCCTCACCTGCCTGGGGGGCTCGCGGCCTTTTCGTCTTCCTCTCAGCCTTCTCCTCCATCCGCCCAAGCTTTGGGAAGGACAAATCCTGCTGAGGGGGAAACAAGGGCTGAGTGCATTGGCTTGGGGGTTCCTCCTGCCCAAGACCATCTCTAGAACTCACCGGGAATCCTGGGACCATAAAAACCTCCAAACCACCAAGATTCAGCCCAAAAAACCCCATCCAGGAGCTCCTCCTCTCTGATCTCTCCACTGTGGGATTCTGTAGGTCCCCCCTAGGATCCCCTGGGAGTCCCGTGTGTATTTGGGGTCTCCCCTCTATGGGGTCCCTGCCCTCTCCAGGCTGCTGAGGCTCCCAGGAATCCAAGGCTCCCCCATCTCCCAACTTCAGGGTTCTGGCGGACCTCCCTATCCAGGGTACCCTTGCTTAGGGATACCAGGGGTTGGGAGGGTCACAGGGGTCCCTTCTCCCCTGATTCTGCTTTGGGGGTTCTGGGTCCCCAGGGTTTCCCCCTCTCTGGATTCCCCCCCACAAGGCTGAGGGGGGTACTTGGGCACCCCCCTTTCCAGGCTCTCCCCTTTCTGGGCTCTTCAGGATCCTGAGACTCCCCCCTCTCCCCACTCCCCCCTCCCCAGGCTACCAAGGCTTTCCCTTCTCCAGGCTCCCCCCTGTCTGCACTGCTGGGGCTCCAAGGGCTCCCCCTCTCCAGGCTCCCCCTTCAGTGTTTCAGGGGTCCCAAGGGTACCCCCTCTCCAGGCCCCTCTTTCAGGGTTCGGGGGTCCCCCCAGCTCCAGGATGGCTCCTCTCTGCTCTCCCCACTCTGCAGCTCCTCTTCCTTCCCTTCCTCCTCCTCCCTGCAGGACCAGCACCCACCCTTGGACCCCCCTTCCCCCCAAACCCATCCCATCCCCAGGGATTTTGGGGGCAGCAGGAGGGGCTGTGGGAGCCCCTTGCTGGGGGGTGGGACTGGAGACCCCCCGGTGCTCCCGGGACCCCGGGCTGGAGAGTTGTCACCACCTTCTGTTGCCTGGGGGGCCCTCGGCTCCTGGGGGCTCTTCTGCAGCCACAGAACCTGCAGGGACCTCCCCTGAGTGGGGCCTCCAAGTGTTCCAGGAGCTTTGGGATCATCCTGGGAGCCACTGGGACACACTGGGATCATCCTGAGATTGTTCTGGGAGCCACTGGGACACACTGGGATCATCCTGAGATCGGACTGGGAGAGACTGGGATACATGGGGATCATCCTGAGATCATACTGGGAGAGACTGGGACACACTGGGATCATCCTGAGATCGGACTGGGAGAGACTGGGACACACTGGGATCATCCTGAGATTGTACTGGGAGAGACTGGGTCACACTGGGATCATGCTGGGAGTGTCTGTAACCATATTGAGGGTGGCTGGGACCACACTGGGGAGCAACTGGGACTATGCTGGGTGAGACTGGGGTCATACTAGGACTGCTTGGGGCTAGACTGGGAGCACCTGGGTGCAACTGGGATCCCAGTGGGAGGAACAGGGAGACACTGGAACCATGCTGGGGGCAGCTGGGGTCATACTGGGATCACACTGGGAGCAGCTGGGGGAGACTGGGATCACAGTGAGGGGGACTGGGATGTTACTGGGAGTGACAAGGAGCAGGCTGGGCGTAATTGGGACCAGGATGGAACCATGCTGGGGGCACTGGAACCACAACTGGGGCAACTGGGACCACACTTTGGGCTACTGGGAGCAACTCAGAGAAACTGGGATCATGCTGGAAGCAACTGGGAGTAACTGGGAAGGACTGGGTGCATCCTGAAGCTACCTGGGCCATCCTGGGACTGTCTGTAACCATACTGGGAATGACTGGGATCAAATGAGGAGCAACTGGGACCATGCCTGGGGCAACTGGGAGTAAGAGGAAGTAACTGGGTCTATACTGGGGGCAATTGGGTGTGACTGGGAACCTGCTGGGAGAGACTGGGATCATACTGGTAGTTACTGGGACTATTCCAGGGGTAACTGGGTGCAATTGGGAGCACACTGGGAGGAACAGGAAGCACATGGGACCATGGTGGGGGCAACTGGGATCATACTGAGAAGGACTGGGATTGTACTGGTAGTGACAAAGAGCAGGCTGGGGGCAACTGGGACCATGGTGGGGGCAACTGAGACATACTGGGAACAACTGAAACAGTGCTCGAGGTGACTGGGTCAAACTGGGAGTGACTGGGACCACACTGAGGGTGACTGGGAGTGGTCGTGAGCAACTGGGACCATGCTGGAAGTAACTGGGAGTGACTGGGAGCATGCTGGGCGAGACTGGCATATACTGGGAGTCACTGGAACCAGTGACTGCAATAATACTGGGAGTATCTGGGAGTGACTGACATCATACTGGGGCTGAGTGGGAGCAATTGGGACCATGCTGGGAGCAAATGGCATCATACTGGAAATGACTGGTTTCATACTGGGAGCAAGTGGAACCACGCTGGAGGGAACTGGGATCATACTGGGAGTGACTGGAAGGAACTGGCATGATACTGGCTTCATTTTGGGAATGGCAGGAAGTGACTGGGATCATACTGGAGGTGACTGGGACCATACTGGGAGCAACTGGGGTTACAGTAGGTGTGAATGGAACCTTACTGAGGGTTACTGGGAGTCTCTTGGCATATGCTGGGAGCAAACTGGCATCAACTGGAAGATACTGGAACCATGCTGGGGGGACTGGGACCACAGCTGGGGCAGCTGGAATCATACTGGGAGAAACTGCGCCCACACTGGGAGTATCTGTAACCATATTGGTGCTGAGTGGGACCACACTGGCAGCAACTGGGATCAACTGGGACTGACTGGGTCTACACTGGGGGCAACTGGCAGTGTCTGGCACCCTGCTGAGGGAGACTGGGATCATACTGGACTCACACTGGGAGTTACTGGCACTAACCTGGGGCCAATTGGGACCATGTTGTGGGCAAGTGGGATAGAGTGGGATATAAAAGGGCTCATGCTGGAGGTGACTGGGAGTTACTGGGCTCTGGGAAGCTCAGGATGAGCAGGGCAACTCCCCTCCCGCTGCTCTGCATTCCCAAAATCCTTGTTCCCAGTTCCCACTCTGGCCCTGACCAGCAGATCTGCTCTGGGATCCCATTCCCTGGGGACACTTCCCTGCCCTCTCCCTGCCTTCCTGCTGCTGGAAATCAGCACTTTGGAGCCTCATCCCATTGTTTGCTCCTGCTCTGCCCTATTATTATTGGGATCCCCCTACATCCCTTTTCCCAGGCACTGGGACCCTCTGCCAGGCCATTCCCGGTTTTCCAGCCTCCAGACCCCCCTTTCTTTGATTCCAGGACCCCCCTGCCTCCCCTTTCCTGGTCATCCCACCTCTCCCAGCCCTTGGATCCCCCTTTTCCTTAGCCCCCATTCCCAGCCATCCCAGGTCCCCTCACCCCCAGCCCCCCTTTCCTTCACCCAGCACCCCCTGCAGCCCCTTCCCGGCACTCCCAGCTCTCCCAGTTCCCCCCTTTCCTTCACCTTGGCACCACCCCAACCCCCAAATCTCCGAGTCTCCCCAGTTCCCCACTCCCAGTGCTTCCTGCAGGGGGTCCTGGGGGTTCCCAGGGACTCCCTGAACCCACCATTGTTAACTGAGAGCCCCCCCTGCAGCCCCTTATCTGGGACCAGGATCCCCTGCACCCCCTTCCCCAGCCATCCCACCTCTCCCAGACCCCACACTCCCTTTGCCTTCACCCTGGCACCCCCTGGACCCCCAGTCCTGCCTCTCCCACTCCCCAACCCCCCCTTTCCTCAACACCCAGGACCCCCTGAATCCCTTGCTGGGACATCTCGGGTCTCCCCACGCAATGAACCACCTTTCCCTGACACTGGAGGCCCCTGGACCCCCCTTTTACTCGGCACAGGGGCCCTCTAGACCCACTCTAGTGCTAATTCCTCCATTTTCCCTCTTTCCTTAACTCTGGGACCACCCTGCATCCCCTAATCCTGCACCAATAACCTCCTGCACCCCCTTTCCCAGACACCCCACCTTTTCCAGCCCCCAGGTCCCCTTTTTCCTTGACCCTGGGACCCCCATTCCTGCCTTTCCCAAACACCAGACCCCCGTGTTTTGAGCACTGAGGAACTCCCTGAACCCCCTTTCCTGCCATTCTGTGTCTCCCTACCCTGGAACCCCCCCTTTCCCCGACACCGAGGACCCCTGCAAGATCCAAACCTCCTCTCCCGCAAAGAACAGCCCCAAACCCCCCAAGCCCAGAGCCCCCCCAGCCAGCCGGGGCTCGGCTCTGCAGTCCCGCAGCACTTTCTCTCTCCTCTCGCTCCCGGCCCTGTTTCCCAGCTCCGGCCCAGCCCCGCGGCAGCACCAACGCCAGCCCAGCCCCGGGGCCATTCCTTGCCCCTTCCCGGCCTTGCCCCGGGCCCAGCCCGGCTCTCCTCTCCCACCTCCCGCACGCAGCTCTGGGGGCACTGGGGGCATCGGGGGGCTCTGCTGGGCCTTGGCAGCAGCGCCTGGCAGCGCTTGGGCAGTGTGGGGGGAGCTCCTGCGAGTGCTGCCCACAAGAAAACACAAGAGCTGCGGCCACGTGTGCGGGGCTTTGTTGATCCCGGCGGGAATTCACAACCAACAGCGCGGCCCCCACCGCGGGCTCGGCACAGGGGGCTCGGGGGTCCCCTCTCTCCAGGCTGCCCCCTCTCCAGGGACCAAGGGATGGGGACACCAAGGGACCCCGAGGGACCCTCTTTCCCGCTGTCCCACCTCCCCTTATCCCCCCTCTCCCACCCCTTTCGCATCGTCCCCCCAAACCCCGGCTCGTTCCCGGCTCCGTCTGGGGGTGACCCACCTCCATCTCGCTCCCTTTGGGGATCCCAGCCCCTCTTTTCCCCCTCTCCCCCCTTTCCCACCCTGTCCCCCCCGCTCACCCACCCGAGAGCTCCACGAGTGCGGCCACCGGGACGGAGCACGTGAAAAGGGGGAGGGACGAAAAGGAGGAAAGGGAAAAGAAAGAGGATCGCCCCGCCCCATCTGGCGGGGAATCGGCCGGAAAAAGCTCGTCCCAAAAGTCGTGGTTGGTTGGGGGTTGTTTTTTTCCTGGGGGGTAGCGGGGTGAATGTGTGGATCTTGCAGGACCCCAAAGTTGAGCTGCAGATGCCCCTTGTGGGGATGTTGGGGGTCCCCGGGAGGTGTTTTTGGGGGAGCTAGGGTGGATTCCCGGCGGTGGGCGGGGGGATGCGGGTCCCCCCCGCATTGGGGTTGGTGTTGCTGGGTCAGTCCCCGCCTCCTCCCCCGGGGCCGGCGGGAGGCTGGGCCGGGACAGACGGACGGACACGACACAGCGGGTCTGGGGAGCCCTCGGGACAGCCGGGGGTGGGAGGGAGGACCCCCGGAGTGGGGAGAGCAGAGCAGGGCAATTCCACAGTGTCCCAGGGCTCCGTTGGCTCCAGAAGGCCCTGCAGTGTCACAAAGGTTCTTCATTCCAGGAGGCTCCACCGTGTCCCTGCTGGAACATCCGTAGCTGTAACGCTGCCTCCAGCTCTGGGATCCAGAACAGGAAGGACATGGAGCTGTTGGAGCAAGTCCAGAGGGGACCACCAAGAGGATCAGAGGGATGGAGCAGCTCTGCTGGGAGGAAAGGCTGAGAGAATTGGGATTGTTCAGGCTGGAGAAGAGAAGGCTCCGGGGTGACCTCACTGTGGCCTTGCAGTGCCTGAAGGGAGCCAACAAGAAAGATGGAGAGAGACTTTGGACAAGGGCCTGCAGTGACAGGACAAGGGGCAGTGGCTTCTCACAGATAGAGGGAAGGGTTCCAGGAGATAGGAGGAAGGAATTGTTTCCTGGGAGGGTTCTGAGATGCTCTTTAAGGCCCCTCCCAAGCCAAAGCATCTCATGATGCTGGGACTGGTGGGTGAGGTGGTGGTGGGAGCCGTCTGGGGCACAGAGACACAAAAGGAGGGAGTTTTCCATCCTGAGGGAAGGAAGGAAGGAGGGGGCAGCAGAACTGACCCCTGGGACACCTGGCAGGCAGGCTTTGAGGTTGGTGATAGGCAGCTGAGTGAAGCCCCCCCAATGCAGGAGGAAATGGTCAGTGACCTGCTCTGCCAGTGAGACCCCCACGAGTGCCTGGGCCCAGAGGGGATGAACCTGAGAGTACTGAGGGAGCTGCAGAAAGAGCTGGCCAAGCTACTCTCACTCCTGGCCCAGCAGTGCTGCAGAACTGCAGCAGTCCCAGCTGACTGGAACAAGCAAATGGGATGTCCATCCACCAGCAGGACCAGAAGGAGGATCTGGGCAACTCCTGGCCTGTCACAGTGACCTCAGTACCGGGGAAGTCCATGCAGCAGATCATCCTCAGTGCCATCCCATGGCACGGGCAGGACATACAGGGGATCAGGCCCAGCCAGCGTGGGGTTAAGAAAGGCAGGTCCTGCCTGACCAACCTGGTCTCCTTCTGTGACAAATGACCCACTCAGCAGCTGAGGGAAAGGCTGGGGATGTGTCTGTGCTGACTTCAAGAAAGCCTTTGACCCCATCTCCCAAAGCATCTCCTGCACAAACTGGCTGCTCATGGCCTGCACGAGGGAACTGTTTGCTGGGGGAAAAACTGGCTGATGGCCCAGGGAGTGGTGGGGGATGGAACAAAATCCAGGTGGGGCCAGTCACTAGTGGGGTTCCCAAGGGCTCAGGGTTGGGGCTGCTCCTGTTTAACATCGTTCTTGGTGATCTGGATGAGGGGATCGAGTGCCCCCTCAGGAAATTGGTGGATACCATGAAGTTGGGTGTGAGTGTGGATCTGCTGCAGGGCAGGAAGGCTCTGCAGAGGGATCTGGACAGGCTGCATCAATCAGGCCAAGTGTCAGGGCCTGCACTTGGGTCACAACAAGCCCCTGGAATATTCTAGGCTAGGGGCAGAGGGGCTTGAGAGCTGCTCAGCAGGAAGGGGCTTGGGGGTGCTGCTTGACAGTGACTGGATATGAGCCAGAGTGTGCCCAGGGGGGCAAGAAGGCCAAGGGCACCCTGATCTTTCTGGAGAACAGGGTGGCCAGCAGGCCCAGGGCAGTGATTGTCCCTCTGTGCTGGGCACTGGGGAGGCCCCACCTCGAGTGCTGTGTCCAGTTCTGGCCCCTCAGTGCAAAAAGGCCCTGGAGGGGCTGGAGCGTGTCCAGAGAAGGGAACGGAGCTGGGGAAGGGCCTGGAAAACATGTCTGATGAGGAGCAGCTGAGGGAACTGGGGTTATTTAGTCTGAAGAAGACGAGAACCAGAGTGGACCTCATCACTCTCTACCATGACCTGAAAGGAGGGTTTAGTGGGGAAGGGAGGTCGGTCTCTTCTACAAAGCCTTTAGTGAGAGCAAGAGAGGAGATGGCCTTGAGTTGCCTTGGGGGATATTCAGATTAGATATTAGAAAATTCCTTTTTCACAGAATATTTAGGAATTAGAATATAATTCCTAGGGAGGTGGTGGAGTCTCTGGAAGTGTTCAGATGGCATCTGGATATGGCATTTTGGAATATATTTTAGGGGTGTTTATGGTGGTTCTGGTTGACAGCTGGAAAAAAGATCTTGAAAGTCTCTTCCAACTTTGATGATTTTGTGATTCTCTGACCTGTCAGCACAGTTTCCATCTTTGTGCTCTAACAAGATCTTTTCTCAGTTGGATCTCTCAGTGGGACCCATTAACACTACAAGAAAATTCAAAGTTTGAATCTCACTTTGGTATCTCAAGAGGTTCCTGCAACTCTCCTCAGGGTCTGATTTTCAGGGACTCATCCCTAAGGCTCCCGAGGGTGATGAAATGCCTGGGGCTGTTGCTGTGCTGCTGAGCTGGGCTGGGCTCCTGGCCCACAGAGAGCTCCTGGCAACCAAGAACAGCTTCAAAGAGACATCTCTGCTGCTGAGCAGCTCCTCTGCACAGCCCAGCAGGGCTGAGGGCACTGCCTGCAGCACCCAGGGCACAGGAGAGAAGGCAGAGAGATGAGAGGCAGCCTGGGCTGGGAGGGGACTGAGCTCTCACTACAGGAGAAACCTTCCCAGGATTTGAATGAAGAATTCTCTGGCTGGAGGACACTTAAACTTCCCTTCCTGCAGGGATTTCCTAAAGCTGCCACATCCCACAGCTTGTAGGATCTTTCAGAAGGGCTGTGTGTGCTGGGGCAGGGACTCTGCTGCCTGCCAGGGGCAGCTCTCAGCCCGGCCAAGGGGCTGCCACGGCCCTGCAGGGAGAAGGGGTGGGGGGAAGGAGTGAACCCTCCTGGCAGGGCAGAGCTGGGCAGGGTCCTTCAGCTGCAGGCTCAGGGCTCCTCCCAGCTTCAGCTGCACCTGCTGCCATTTTCAGGGTTCCTGCTGAAGAAGCACATCCACTGCCAACCCCTGCCCCTTCCCAGCCAGCGCAGGGGCTCTGGGATCTGCTCTGCAGCCCCTGCCCAGGCAGAGCTGCCCCTGGGCCCTGGGCTGGGGATGGGCTCTGGCAGCACTGGCAGGGAGCTGAGCTGGGCACAGGGAGGGGCTGCTGGCAGGAACAGCTCCTCACACACCCCCAGGCAGGGAGGGAGAGGCAGCTGCTGCCACAAGTGCTGCCCAGGGGGATGTGGCCCCTCCCTGCCTGTGTCTGTGGCACAGAGCCCTTCCCTGAGCAGCTCCTGCCTGGGCTCCTTTGCCAGCCCAAGCAGAGCCTCTGCCCTCAGGCCCACGGGGGCTGGGCTGGGCATTGCCCTGCAGCAGCCAGAGCCCAGGCAAAGACAAGGCCCTCATTTCCATCTGGCTCTGCCTGTCCCTCCTCCCTTGGCAGCAGCACTGGGGCATTTCCCTGACTTCCCCCCAGCTCAGTCCTTCCTTTGAGCAAATTGCAAACAACAAAGCTGAGAAGCTTTGTTGTATCTGGAGCACATTAATTGGAGATCACCCTGCATTCCAAGTTCCCTCTGCCAGCAGAGCAAGAAGGAATCCTTGGGAGAGCATCCCATAGTTCCTGCTTCCAATGGTGCCCTCAGGAAACAACAGCCAGAACTCAGGGGAGGGAGCTACAGGGAGGTCTGAGTGAGGAGAGAGTGCCTGAGAGTGGGGTGGCTGTGAGAGGTGTCCTGTTTGGCTGCAGCAGCCTGGTCTAACTCAGCATTGACTTCTCCTCCTCAACAGATGAAAACACTCTGAGGAAGCAGCAAATGCCCAACAGCAGTTCCACAGCCCAGTTCCTGCTGCTGGCATTCTCAGACAGGCGGGAGCTGCAGCTGCTGCACTTCTGGCTCTTCCTGGGCATCTCCCTGGCTGCCCTCCTGGGCAACGGCCTCATCCTCAGCGCCGTAGCCTGCGACCAGCACCTGCACACCCCCAGGGACTTCTTCCTGCTGCACCTCTCCCTCACAGACCTGGGCTGCATCTGCACCACTGTGCCCAAAGCCATGCACAACTCCCTCTGGGGCACCACAACCATCTCCTACACAGGATGTGCTGCACAGGTCTTTTTCTTTCTCTTCTTCATCTCAGCAGAGTTTTCCCTCCTGACCATCATGTGCTACGACCGCTACGTTGCCATCTGCAAACCCCTGCACTACGGGACCCTCCTGGGCAGCAGAGCTTGTGCCCACATGGCAGCAGCTGCCTGGGCCTCTGGGTTTCTCAATGCTCTGCTGCACACAGCCAATACATTTTCCCTGCCCCTGTGCCAGGGCAATGCCCTGGGCCAGTTCTTCTGTGAAATCCCACACATCCTCAAGCTCTCCTGCTCACACTCAGGCTACCTCAGGGAAATTGGGCTCATAGTGGTTAGTATCTGTTTAGCACTTGGTTGTTTCATTTTCATTGTTTTCTCCTATGTGCAGATCTTCAGGGCTGTGCTGAGGATCCCCTCTAAACAGGGACGGCACAAAGCCTTTTCCACGTGCCTCCCTCACCTGGCCGTGGTCTCTACTGTTTTCAGCACTGGCACATTTGCCCACTTCAAGCCCCCCTCCATCTCCTCCCCATCCCTGGATCTGACCCTGTCAGTTCTGTACTCAGTGGTGCCTCCAGCTCTGAACCCCTTCATCTACAGTCTGAGGAACCAGGAGCTCAAGGATGCCATAAGGAAAATGATGAGTGGATGCTTTTCAAGAGCAATAACCTGCCTCTTTTCTTCTGCAGAACACTCACTGTGTAACCCTTCACTGGCCCAGCCTGCCTTCTAAAGCTTTTGAGAGTGGTGGTGGGGGAGTTTTCCTGTATTTTTTCCTATTTTACTGTTGTTAACATAGAAAGTTTTCTTCATCCCATACCTGATTGACTCTCTACCTCTTTGTTTTGACCCACAATTGTGTAAATGAGGAATCATTCTCTGTGTGCATTTAAACAAAATAAAAGTTCCTGCAGCAACTTCTTTGTCAAACATCCATGCCTTTGTTATTCTGTACATGAGGAATCACAATCTCTGAGTATAATAAAGGACTTTTTCCAGATTCTTGCTCCAAAAATTTCCCTGCAGCAGGAGGGCAGTGCCTGTGTGCAGAGGAGAAGGGGTAGAGAGTCCTGGGACAGGAGCACTGCCAGGGAGCAGCAGCTTTTGGGCTTTTCAGAGATGCTTTTTTTCCACTGCCTCCCTCTCCTTTCTCCTCCTTCCTGAGGCCTGAGTGCTCTGGCAGCTCAGTCACTGCTGTGTGTCAGTGCTGTGACCATGGACAGGGACAGGCCATGGCACTGCTGGCACAGAGCTGGGCTCCTTAAAATCATTTTTTATCAGGAAAGGGGATCCCCCCTGGGCAGGTCCTGAAGACTCTATTCCTTTTAAAAGGTTGGTGTAAAGAACAAGCCAAGGAATAGACTCTCCAAAGTCTCCTGGTTTGTGTTGTTTCCCCATTCAGGCCGTGCAGGGAGAGAAGAACTCACTGTGGTACTTCAGGGCCTGAGGGCTGGGTCAGATGTTCTGCACTGGTGGCCAATGGCAAATGGTCTCCAGGTCCCCTACCTGGGGCTCTGCAGCTTGTGCTGGCTCTGATGGCAGGGGAGGACTTGTGTGTAGGAAATGAGGAACTGCAGGAGAGCACAGAGGATCTGCAGGGACAGCCCGTCCCATCCAGTCAGCAGTGACTGGAGCCCTGGAGCAGAATCCTGCCCAGGGTGGAGTCACCCACAGCTCAAGTACTAAATGTCTCTGGGAACTGGTAAAGGAGAGCTCTGCAACCCCAGAGGATGCAGCAGGAACAGAGAAAGGACTCTGGTCAGTGACTCCTCTTGCCCTCAGTGAACTCTCATTGTGCCTGCCCAGCTCAGGGAGAGCTGTACCAGAGCCAGGGCTGGGCTTTCCAGGAGGGGGTCCTGAAGAACTCTGCAGCCCACAGGCTGGATGGAGTGGAGCCCTCCCCTGCCCTCTGCCATTACCAACAGCCCATGGTCCTGCCCAGCCTTGTTCTTGGTTACTGAGCCTTCCAGTGAGATGGAAGAGGGTGGAGAGGAGGGATCCTCATCCTGCTGGCTCTGCTTCCCAGCCTGACCAGCATGGCCAGTGCAGGCTCAGCCCAGGGTGCCACAGCCCCTCCCTCTGCAGAGCAGCCCCTCCAGCTCAGGGCCCTGCAGGGATCCCAGGCTGGGATCTGCAAGTGGTCAAGGCAGCCTGGACACACTGCCCTGGGCAAAGGGATGTGCCTGGAGAAGAGCAAGGCAGCATTTCTGTGCCTGCGCAGAGGAATCCATGGCACAGAGAAAGCTCTTTCTGCAGCCCCCCTGGGGACAGGCTGCTCTGTCCCTGGGCCAGGACTCTGTGCTGGGCTGGGCAGAGGGGCTGGCACTGAGGGGCACAGTCAGGCTGTTCTGGGCATCTCCTGCAATGACACCAGGGCTCCTGCAGTTGCCCTGAGTTCCATTTGCTGCTGCCATGCTGAGTGTCCACCCCTGAGCTGATGGGGATGCTGAGACTCCTGTCTGTGCCCCAGGAGCTGCTGTACCCTTCAGAGGGGCTGGGCCTTTGGGAGGAGTGCCAACAGAAGGAAAACCTGCCTGGAAAGGGGCACAGTTTTAATACTTTTACATTTAAATAATGTAGAAGCACATTTTCATTAGCTGGGTCATTTGAGTGTTTCTAAGAAATGGCAAAGTTTTCCTACCATGAAAGAACTAGAATTTCCTGGAAGTGTACTGATGGCAGGAGAAGAAATTCTGACCTTCCCCTCTTACCTGTATTACCACTCTTCAGTCTAGAACTTCATCTGCATCTCCCTTCAGGTGTTTCCAGCTCTCCTGTTTGAATGGCCATGTCTCAGGACATCCCTTCAGTAGACTTACTGGGTGTGTGTCCTTCCCGTTGCTCCTTGGTTTCATCCTCCACTTGCTCTCTGGTCATTCCATGCCTCTCAATTGACTGGATTCATGCTTTGAGCATCAGGAAGCTGCCAATCTTTCAGAAGTTTAAACAGCACATTAGTCAACACCTTAATTGTGTTTATATCTATCATAGAACAACCTTTTCTTATGTCTGTGTCTAAACCTCTTCCTGTATGGAAATACCTTGAGAAAAGGTGACACATCAGATGCTGCTGGAACATGGCACAGAGCTGAGGGAAGAGTTTGGATGTTTATTAAGATGTATCATCCTTACATTTTTTGTATATTGGCCATGAATAGAAACCTTTCTGTGGCTCTAAGTCTCACCAGTTCCAGACCTCCAGGAGAACACAAACCTGATGAGTTGTGGTTCCCACTCCAGTGGCACTTGG
>NW_026086684.1:0-13298 GCF_022539395.1 Myiozetetes cayanensis | reverse complement strand
CAATCTTCCGATACGGATATGTGCTGTCAATCACTGGACTCCGTATATTCCGAACTCCGTTCCCAGACGAAATTCCTCTCGCGGAGCACCAGATGTAACACGTGCGAGAACCCCAAAGGAAACTTCGTCTCCACCAATATGATGTCGGAAGCTTCAAACTTTATTAGCCATCACACAGATTTTTATGCAGTCTAATAATTATAATATATTTTACTATTTCACACATCATTGGATACACACTTAAAACATATTTAACTATTTTAATAGCTATTGGTTACACATTTAAAACACACATTGTTCACACGATTATTATTGGCTAGTTAACATATCTTATTTTCTAAATTCTTCTCCTTCTAAATCTAACTACAACGCTTCTATTCCCATGCCTCCTGGCAGGTTCAGCTTAAACTCCCTTCTGCAAGTGTTGTTTTTCTCATCCCTGCAGATGTCCAGTCTTTGTCATGTTCTCAAAACACTTAGTCCTTGAGACTCCACAGATTCCCATCAGCTGTTTTACTGCTGCCTTAACCCAAAAGGTTTCTAATTCTCCTACATGGGAGACTGGACAGTGCTGGCTGTGTGTGCCAATCTTGCTTTTCTGAGGGATGGGATGAGATTTGGTTTGCTAATTATTTTGCTAGTTCTTGGGTTTGGTTGTGTATATCCTGTTTTTGTCTCTTTTTGTCCCTTTTTCCCCTTTCCCTTTCTTTTTGGGGAGTGTTTAGATTCCCTTCACTGTGAACACAGAATTTAAATTTTATAAAACTGTAATATAGGTAAAATATATATTTTCATATAACGAACTTGATTTCAGGTTCTTCAATTTTTATAGTTTTTTTTTTTTTTCCTTTGCCCTAAGAAAAGAAAGGAAGGAGAAGGGTTATTGCTGTGACTTCAGGCATTTGACAGAGAGCCAAGTCCGAACCATCACAAGAGCTAAGGGGTGGACTGGATGATCCTTGGGGGTCCCTTCCAACTCAGCATATTCTGTGCCTCTGGGATTATCAACCCTGTGTTCAGCACAAATTTAAAACACAGTCCTGCACTGGCCACGGGGAAGAAATTTAACTGGACTCGCCCTGAAAGCAGCACACCCATTATGGGCTCCCACACAAATATTCCACAGTCCATTTGCCACCTGGAACCAGTGACTCTGAGTTCCTGCTTCCCCAGCCCCAGGGATGGTGTCCTTGTCTGCTCATTCCTCCACACTCTCTTCTCAGTGATGGCATCTTAACCAGACAGACCCCTGGGAATAATTTACTTCTAAGTCTTCAATTCTTTTGTGGTTAATTAGACAGAGCTCAGTAGTGCATTCAAAGTGAATATTGTATTGTATTGATAAAATCATGAGAAAAGGTGTCTTTTTTGTGTCCTGCTTATTTTTTTCCTGGTTTTACATTGATATCAGCAATCCCCAGTCCATAGTGATCCTAAGCACTTCCTAATTCAGTCTGAATAGATATGAAAATGAAGATCCTTTGTGTCTGACAATCCATCAGACTTAATCCCTATCCCCACCCCACCATTCCCTCATCCAAGCCCTGGGACTCAAAGCAGCCTTGGGCAAATCTGAACTTCCTCCACTAAAGGCTGGACCTGCAGGTGTCGTGGTTTTGCCCACCAGCCCATCCCTGGGGCTGAGGATGGTTTTGTCCAGGTGATTTCCGGACAAAAAAACCAATCAAAAAGTTCAGTGACGCCTTTGCTAATTACATCTTTAAGAAAACAGAAGAGAAGGTTGTGGCGCAGTTAAAATTAGGAACAGCAGCCATGTAGGAGAGACGCGGTGGGCCCGAGGAGGGCCAAAGCCCCCTCCTCCCCGGCTTGGGCCGGAGGGGGGCAGGTGCAGCACTGAAGCCTCCCTTCTCTCTTGTGAGAGAGTGAAGAAAAAAAAGTTTAAAAGACGAACTGCTTAGACGAGAAACCGCTGTAGAAGAATTCCAGCCATGAGATAAGAGAACTTCCAAGGTCAAAGCTACAGTCGCAGAAGAGAGAAGAAAAGTTCGAAGGGGGGAGAACTGCTTTTTCTCCTTTTCGCTCTCCCTCCCTTCAGCAGGGTAAAGACTGAAAAATAAAACCCTGCCACCTGTGAAAGTTTGTTGGGGTGAAGAGACCCCCCGTGCGGCTCACAGAGGAGCTTGTGGATGCACCAGAGATTTGTGACTTTAACAGAGAGAAAGCCTGACGCTGGAGTAAAAGCGGCTCAGATGAGGCAGAGTCCTGTTAAAGACTTTGTGACCCTCGAAGGGATCGATGCTTATGCTGGAGCGAGACGGCTCAGATAAACTTGGGATCTCAATGAGAGATCCATGCTGCTACTGTTGAAAATTTATGACCCTGACGGGTATTAGAACCTACGTTGGAATGCAAAACGGTTCAGGTAGGGATGTTGGGATCCATGTGTGGGATCCGTGCTGCTGGTGCTAGAGAGAACCTACGCTAGAGCAGAAAATGGCTCAGGTGGGATATTGGGATCCGAGTAAGGGATCCAGACTAGACCCATGCCGAGAAGTCAATCAAGGACTGTTCTCCCATGGGGAGGGACCTCCATAGGGAAACAGGGGTGAACTCTTAAACCATTATCCCCTGTAACCCTGTGGAAGAAGATCCATAGTAAGCAAGTGTCCCCTTGCAAGTCTATGGAAGGAGACCCTTCAGGACCTGAGTAACCCTCAGCCTTCGGTTTTAACCAAGGAGGGGGGTAGGCCCAGCCCTGGAGGCTGACATAGAGAAGAAGGAGAAAAGGTTCCAACTGCGACGAAAGTGCTGCAGAGTTACTGGAAAGAGAGAGAGCTGGAATTCTGAGAACAGAAAAAGACTACTTCTCCTCCTTGGACTGATATAAAGGGAAGTGGGGGGAAAAGCATCTTCTGTAAATACATAATACCTTTTACTTAAGTAGAATTGTTGTAAATATAATTCTTTAGTGTTAGCTTGTTAATAATAAATACTCACACTTTTTTAATTCAGTCTCTTTTTGTCTGCATAAACCTTCTCTCAACTAATAGTAATTGTATGTGAGAGTATAAAAGTAAATTGAACCAGGGCAAACCCACGACAGCAGGTTTCAGTTCCTTGGCACTAACTCTCACCTGCTTGGCTTGGAGAAAGAGCTGCACAAGACAGGGAGTTTCTGTGGCTGGGTTTTGGGTGCGGGGAGGCTACAGGGGTGGCTTCTGATAGAATCTGCCAGAAGCTTCCCCTGTGCCAGGGAGCCAATGCCAGCTGCTCCAGGACAGAGTTCCTGCCATCGGCCAAGGCTGAGCCACTTAGGAGTGACAGTAACACCTCTGGGATAATATATTTCAGAAGAGAGGAGAGTTGAAGAGAAAAATTTCCAACCTGGGAAGAGCAGAGTGAGAACATGGGATAACAACACAGACACCAAGGTCAGTGCAGAAGGAGGGGCAGGAGGGACCCCCCAGGAGCAGGGAAAGGACTCAGAGCTGAGGCCCCTGCAGCCCATGGGGGAGCATCGGGGTGCAGAGACCCCCCTGCAGCCTGTGGAGGGGCCCATGCTGGAGCAGGGGGATGCAGGAAGGAGGCTGTGACCCCATGGCAGGCCCAGGATGGAGCAGGTCCTGGCAGGGACCTGTAGCCTGTGGAGAGGCAAGCCCAGGCTGGAGTAGGTTTTTCCCAGCAGGACTCGTGGCCCCTGTGGGGGAACCCATGCCGGTTCAACTCATCCCTAAAGGACTAACCCCATGGAGGAGGGACCCACGGGACAGCAGGGTAGGAAGGGCTGCTGTCCGAGGAATGTACTCACGTTGGGAGGTCCATGCAGGAACAGAGGAAAGACTCAGAGCTGTGGCCCCCCTGTAGCCCCTGGTGGAGACCAAAGTAACGCAGGTGTCCCCCTGCAGGCTATGGAAGAGTATCAGGGTGCAGAGATCCCCCTGCACCCCATGAAAGAGTAACCCACAGGACAGCAGAATGGGAAGAGCTGCTGCCTGAGGGATGGACTCAAACAACACCTGACTGTAACCCCCTTCCCCATCCCCCTCCACTGCTGGGGGGGAGGAGGGAGAGCTGAGAAGGAAGGAGGGGTTTGGGGAAGGTGTTTTTAAGACTCTTTCATTTCTCACTCTTTGGCTTTTATCCTGTTAGGAATAAATTTAAGTACTATCCCTACTTTAAGTCTGTTTTGCCCATTAGTAAGCAACTTTCTTCTGACCCTTATCTTTTCTCAGGAATCCTCAGGTGATTTTTTTTCTCTCCTCTGTGCAGTTGCAGAGGGACAGGGAGGTAGTGGCTTTTAGTATTTGTTTGAAATGCAGCCAGGGTCAACCCACTACACCAACCCATGTGCTTGAGGCCCTTTTGTGATGTCACAGCCCATCCTCTCCATTCCGGAATAGCCCTTGGCAACCAAAGAACCAAACCCCACAACCCCAAAGTGAAGGCCCCCCTGTGTGCCATGGGCCCCTTTGTGATGTCACGGCCTACACTCTCCATTCCAGAACGGCCCCTGGCAACCAAAAAACCAATGCCTCACACCCCAGAGTGCAGCCACACTCATGTGCCATGGGCCCCTTTGTGATTTCACAGCCTGTCTTCTCCATTCCAGAACAGCCCCTGGAAACCAAAGAACCAACATCACAGAATGTCACAGTGCAGCCCCCCCATCTGCCATTGCCCCTTTGTGATGTCATGGTCTTTCCCCCAGGCAAGAAAGCCTAAAACCTTCGGGTTTCAGGTGCAGTACGTGGGCCACCCGGGGCACTCCATGGGCAGCAAGAGATTTCTGTCCTGCCGATTTTTGTCTGGGAGGAATATTTGACAATATTCCGTTTTGGGAGTCTCACTGGCAAGTTCAGTGCAGGGTTCTGAAAAGCAAACAACAGCGCTTCCCCTCAGGAAAGAAAACCCTTCCCCTGGTCTCTCATGTGCAGTTGGTGGGCCAGAAATTTAACTGGACTCCCCCTGAAAGCAGCACACCCATTATGGGCTCTCACAGAAACATCCCACAGTCCATTTGCCACCTGGAACCAGTGACTCTGAGTTCCTGCTGCTCCAGCCCCAGGGATGGTGTCCTTGTCTGCTTATACCTCCACAGTTTCTTCTAAGTGATGGCATCTTAACCAGACAAGCCCCTGGGAATAACTTCCTTTTAAGTCTTTAATTCTTCTGTGGTTAATTAGACAGATCTCAGTAGTGCAATCCAAGTGAATATATTGTATTAATAAAACAATGAATAAAGATGGTTTTTTTGTGGTCTGTTCACTTTTGTCCTATTTTTAAATTGATATCAGCAATCCCCAGATGATATCGATCCCAAGCACCTCCTAATTCAGTCTGAATATATATGAAAATCAAACCCCTTTGTGTCTGACAATCCATCAGACTTCATCCCCATCCCCACCCCACCATTTCCTCATCCAAGCCCTGGGACTCAAAGCAGCCTTGGGCAAATCTGAGCTTCCTCCACTAAAGGCTGCACCTGCAGGTTTCAGCTCCTTGGCACCAACTCCCACCTGCTTGGCTTGGAGAAAGAGCTGCACAAGGCAGTGGATTTCTGTGGCTGGGTTTTGGGTGCTGGGAGGCTACAGGGGTGGCTTCTGTTAGAATCTGCCAGAAGCTTCCCCTGTCCCATGGAGCCAATGCCAGCTGCTCCAGGATGGAGTTCCTGCCACTGGCCAAGGCTGAGCCACTTAGAAGTGACAGTAACACCTGTGGGATAACATATTTCAGAAGAGAGGAGTGTTGAACAGAAAAATTCCAACCTGGGAAGAGCAGAGTGAGAACATGGGATAACAACACAGACAGCAAGGGCAGTGCAGAAGGAGGGTCAGGAGGGACCCCCCAGGAGCAGGGGAAGGACTCAGAGCTGAGGCCCCTGCAGCCCAGGGGGGAGCATCGGGGTGCAGAGACCCCCCTGCAGCCCAGGAAAGAGTAACCCGCAAGACAGCAGAAAGGGAAGAGCTGCTGCCCGAGGCAGCAACATCTGACTGCAACCCCCTTCCCTGTCCCCCTGCACTGCTACTGGTGACGAGGGAGAGCTGAGAAGGAAGGAAGGGTGGAGGGGAGGTGTTTTTAAGACTGTTTTATTTCTCACTCTTTGGCTTTTATTCTGTTAGTAATAAATTTAGGTACTATCCCTACTTTGAGTCTGTTTAGCCCATTAGTAAGCGACTTTCTTCCCACCCTTATCTCTACTTAGGAATCCTCAGCTGTTTTCTTTCTCTCTTCTGTGGAGTTGCAGAGAGAAAGTGAGGTGTCCGAGTTTAAATGAGACAAGGGTCTTTTTGCGGAGGAAGAGTTAGGAGCAAAGACCCAAACTTCTCTCTCTAAGCAATTATAAATCCAAATTTAGGAGGCTCCAATTGAAGGAAATCAAATTATGGAAAAGGAAAAATAACAACCCTTTATTAAAAGGTATGTGTGTATTAACAGAAACATGGAAAAAACAAGTAAAACAAACAAGCAATACTCCTATACCCACAAATAATCCCCTTCAAAAACAAACCGATAAACAGGCAAAGGGAAAAGGAAACCGTTCAAATTTGTGCCCTTTGGTGCAATTCCAACCTCAGTCAATAGGCGGTGCCGTTGGGTCACTGGAGACGCAGGGTTTGTAATGTCCTATAGCAGTCACCAGGTGGTGCTGTGGGGTCACTGGAGATGCAGAACTTGTCACGGCGAGCAAGGGCCGACCAGAGCAACAGCAGCAAACTTCCCCTCCGACAAGGAAAGAAAGGAAAAAAACCAGGCAGCGTCCACAACTGGCAAAGCAGGTCCCAAACCCACAGGCACACCATCCTCTCCTGACCTGAGTGCCAGCCACCACCCAGCCCACCAAAATTCATCCTCCCCCATTGCCCAGGAGACAAGAGAAAGAAAAAAAAGTGCAGTTCCTTATCTGCCCCGTTTCCTAGGAGACTAAGTTCTGGGCCATTAGTGAGGGAGTGAGGTCTTTTTGTTCACCTAAGTACTTATCTGATAGCTCTTAATGGCTCCTACGACCAAGGGGGAAGGGATAGAAAAAAAATTCCTTGCTTCAGCTGAATCATGACAGGAGGTAGTGGCTTTTAGTGGGTGTTTGAAATCCAGCCAGGGTCAACCCACTACACCAACCCATGTGCTTGAGACCCATTTGTGATGTCACAGCCTATCCTCTCCATTCCAGAATAGCCCTTGGCAACCAAACAACCAACACCCTACAACCCCAAAGTGAAGGCCCCCCTGCGTGCCATGGGCCCCTTTGTGATGTCATGGCCTACCCTCTCCATTCCAGAACGGCCCCTGGCAACCAAAAAATCAATGCCTCACACCCCAGAGTGCAGCCCAATCCATGTGCCATGGCCCCATTATGATGTCGTGGCCTGTCCTCTTCATTCCAGAACAGCCCCTGGAAACCAAAGAACCAACGTCACAGAATGTCACAGTGCAGGCCCACCCATCTGCCATTTCCCGTTTTGTGATGTCACGGCCTTTCCCCCAGGAAAGAAAGCCTGTAACCTTTGGCTTTCAGATGCAGTTGGTGGGCCAGCCTGGGTACTCCATGGGCAGCAAAAGCTTTCTGTCCTGCCACCTTTTGTCTGGGAAGAATATTTGACCATATTCAATTTTGGGAGTTTTACCAGCAAGTACAGTGCAAGGCTCTGAAAAGCAAACAACAGCACTTCCACTCAGGAAAGAAAACCCTTCCCCTGGACTCTCATGCTCAATTGGAGGGCCACTATTGGCATTCCATGGGCAGCAAGAGTATTCTGTTCTGGCACCTTTTGTCTGAGAGGAATCTTCATCCGTATTCAATGTTGGGAGTTGGACTGGCAATTACAGCGCAGGCTCCTGCAGGCGAATGACTGCCCTTCCCCCCAGGAAAGAAGGCCCTTATGTCTCTCATGTGCAGCTGTTGGGCCACTATGGGCACTGCATGGCTTGCAAGAGCTTTCTGTCCTGGCACCATTTGTCTGGCAGGAATCTTTGTCCAGATTCAAATTTGGCAGTCGGACTGACAATTTCAGCACGGGGCTCCTGCAAGTGAACGACAGCCCTGCCCTCCAAGAAAGAAACCCCTTACCCTTGGTCTCTTTCCCTGTTCTTTCAAATACAACCTGCATGGCAGCTTTCTGCCATCTCTTCTCTTGGGAATTGTGAAGATAGACCCGCTCCCATGTTTAACACCTAAGGCAAAACCACCTTTCCCAACCTTCCCCAACCTTTCCCAAAGCCGAGATGTTGAGATAACTGTTGTAACATTATTAATATAATAAATAAGGAGTCTGCATGGTCCAAGGGAAACCAATGTGGTGTGTAACAGAGTGCTTTACTGAGAGAGAGCAAAGGCTGCAGTAGCAGTTTTGAATTGTAACACGTCCCAACAGGTAACCCTCTCAACCAATCCTGCTAAGGTTCTTCACTGCTCATGTGCACCGGAGTCCCGCAGAATTCGTTTCACAGAATGCTCTGCTGTCACTCCTGAAACCCCAAACGCTGCATCTTCCCCCTTTTTATTACAACAAGAGACAGAACAGTGCAATCCTGAAACTTTTTATTTAACTACTTTTTAACATAACGTTTCCCATTTAACATAGTAAATTTTAACATCTGCAAGTGGCCAAGGCAGCCTGGACAGACTTCCCTGGGGAAAGGGATGTGCCTGGAGAAGAGCAAGGCAGCATTTCTGTGCCTACACAGAGGAATCCATGGCACAGAGAACCCTCTTTCTTGGCCACTTGCAGATCCCAGCCTGGGATCCCTGCAGGGCCCTGAGCTGGAGGGGCTGCTCTGCAGAGGGAGGGGCTGTGGCACCCTGGGCTGAGCCTGCCCTGGCCATGCTGGTCAGGCTGGGAAGCAGAGCCAGCAGGATGGGGATCACTGCTGCTGAACTCCTTTCCAACCTTCCAGAAGGCTCAGTAGCCATGGACAAGGCAGGGCAGGATGATGGGGTGTCAAAGGAATGAAGGGGCTGCTGGGACACTGCAGGGCCTCATGGAACCAAAGGATCCCTGGGACATTGCGTGATGAAAAAGGGAATAGAATCCAGAGGGGGATAATGTCATGGTTTCAGGAGGGTTTTTTCATGGTAGAAAAGTAAACCAGGGACACTGTGGAATCTCATGGAATCAAAGGGGCTATTATGACATGTGGGGCTCATGGAACCAAAGGGACCCTGTAACAGTGACAGGGGTGACATCAGACTGTGACCTGTCACTGCTGGGGTTTCACAGGGCTCCATCTTGGGCCCTGTGCTCTCCAACATCTCCGTCAATGACTTGGACTCAGCACTGGAAGGGACACTGAGTAACTTTGCAGGTGACCCAAAACTGGGAGGAGCTGCTGAGCCCCTGCAAGGCAGGAAGGCCCTGCAGAGAGACCTGGACAGATCCCAGGGCTGGGAATCACCAACCATGGGAGGTTCCCCAGGGGGAAGGGCGGAATCCTGCCCTGGGATGGGGCAACCTCAGCTGGACGGACACACTGGGAATGAGAGGCTGGGAAGCAGTGCCGGGAAAGGGCCCTGGGGGTGCTGGTGGGTGCCAGTTGGCCCTGAGTCAGCAGTGCCCTGGCAGTCAGGAGGGCCAAGCCTGTGCTGGGGGCATCAGGGAGGGGATTGTCCCGCTCTGCTCTGCCCTGGGGCGGCCTCACCTGCAAGATTGGGGCAGTTTGGGGGGGCACAATGGAAGGGAGAGATTGAGCCATTGCAGAGTGTCCAAAGGAGGGCAATGAAGAAGGGCCTGGTTTTGAAGCCGTGTGAGGACACTGAGGGCACTTGGGGTGTTCATCTGGAGAAGAGTAGACTGAAAGGAGACCTCACTGCAGTCACAACATCCTGGGCAGGGGCAGAGGAGGGGCAGGCCCTGAGCTCTGCTCTGTGGGGACCAGGGACAGCACTGAGGGAATGGCCTGGAGTTGTGTCAGGGCAGGGTTAGGCTGGATGTTGGAAAAAGGTTCTTCCCCTAGAGGGTAATTGGGCACTGAACAGGTTCCCCAGGGCAGTGGGCACAGCACCAAGGCTGACAGAGATCAAGGAGTGTTTGGATGATCCTCTCAGGCTCATGGTGTGATCCTTGGGGATGGTCCTGTGAAGGGCTGTGGTAGTTTTAATCTAGGCCTTCCTTGGTGGCCAGTTTGTTACCAAGAAGTGGCCCTGTTCCCAGTATTCCATACATTTTTTACATAGACCAGGGTATAAATAAGTAGGGAGGAGAGACCTTCGCTCTCTCCTCTTCCCGTGAGGTTCAGGAGCAGTGGTCACTGCGTTGGTCTCGCTTATCTGGAGGCTGGGCTTGCAGCGACTGCTGGTCTGGCACGTGGGAGGTTGGACAGTGCTGGTCGTGTCTGCCAATCTTGCTTTTCTGAGGGACGGGGTGAGATTTGTTTTTTCTAATTATTTTGCTGGTTCTTGGGTTTTATTGTGTATATCTGTATATCCTGTTTTTGTCTCTTTTTGTCCCTTTTTCCTCTTTCCCTTTCACTTTGGGGAGTGTTTAAATTCCCTTCGCTGTGTACATAGCATTTTAATTGTATAAAATTGTAATATAGGTAAAATATATATTTTTATATAACTAGCTTGATTTCAGGTTCTTCAATTTTTATAGTTTTTTTTCTTTTGCCCTAAGAAAAGAAAGGAAGGAGAAGGGGTTATTACTGTGAGTTCGGGCATTTGGCAGAGAGCCAAGTCCGAACCATCACAAGGGCTAAGGGTTGGACTGGATGATCCTTGGGGGTCCCTTCCAACTCAGCACATTCTGTGACTCTGTGATTATCAACCCTGTGTTCAGCACAAATCCAAAACACAGCCCTGCACTGGCCACGGGGAAGAAATTTAACTGGACTCCCCCTGAAAGCAGCACAGCCATCATGGACTCTCACACAAACATCCCACAGTCCATTTGCCACCTGGAACCAGTGACTCTGAGTTCCTGCTTCCCCAGCCCCTTGTCTGCTCATTCCTCCACACTCTCTTCTCAGTGATGGCATCTTAACCAGACAGGTCCCTGGGAATAATTTACCTCTAAGTCTTCATTTCTTCTGTGGTTAATTAGACAGATCTCAGAAGTGCATTCAATATGAATATATTGTATTAATAAAACTACAATAAAAGATGTCTTCTTGTAAACTGCTTACTTTTTACCTGTTTTTACATTGATATCAGCAATCCCCAGTCCATATTGATCCCAAGCACTTCCTCTTTCAGTCTGAATAGATACTAAAATCAAGACCTTTTATGTCTGACAATCCATCAGACTTTACCCCTATCCCCACCCCACCATTCCCTCATCCAAGCCCTGGGACTCAAAGCAGCCTTGGGCAAATCTGAGCTTTCTCCACTAAAGGCTGGGCCTGCAGGTTTCAGCTCCTTGGCACCAACTCCCACCAGCTTGGCTTGGAGAAAGGGCTGCACAAGACAGTGGGTTTCTCTGGATGGGTTTTGGGTGCAGGGGGGCTACAGGTGTGGCTTCTGTTAGAATCTGCCAGAAGCTTCCCCTGTGCCATGCAGCCAATGCCAGCTGCTCCAGGATGGAGTTCCTGCCACTGGCCAGGGCTGAGCCACTTAGGAGTGACAGTAACACCTGTGGGATAACATATTTCAGAAGGGAGGAGAGTTGCACAGAAAAATTTCCATCCTGGGAAGAGCAGAGTGAGAACATGGGATAACAACACAGACACCAAGGGCAGTGCAGAAGGAGGGGCAGAAACAGGAGGCCCTGCAGGCCTGGGAGCATCAGGTGCAGAGACCCCTGCGCCCTGGGGAGCATCGAGGTGCAGAGACCCCCCTGCAGCCCCTGGAGGCTCCCACGCTGGAGCAGGTGGATGCAGGAAGGAGGCTGTGACCTCGGGGCAGGCCCAGGATGGAGCAGGTCCTGGCAGGGACCTGCAGCCCGTGCAGAGGGAAGCCCAGGCTGGAGGAGGTTTTTCCTGGGCAGGACTCATGGCCCTGTGGGGGATCCACGCCAGGTCAGCTCATCCCTGAAGGACTGACCCCATGGAGGAGGGACCCACAGGACAGCAGGGTGAGAAGAGCTGCTGCCCGAGGGATGGACTCACTGGAGAGGTCCATCCAGGACTGTCTCCCGTGAGAGGGAGCCCACGGGAGCAGGGAAAGGTCCAACTCCTCTTCCTGAGCACTGACAGAAACAACAACTGACTCTAACCCCCATTGCCGTCCCCCTGCATCGCTGGGGGGGAGGAGGGAGAGCTGAGAAGGAAGGAGGGGTGGGAGGAAAGTGTTTTTCACACAGTTTTGTTTCACTCTTTGGCTTTTATCCTGTCAGTAATAAATTTAAGTGCTATCCCTACTTCAAGTTTGTTTTGCCCATTAAGAAGCAGCTTTCTCCCAACCCTTATCTCTACTCAGGAATCCTCAGATGTTTTTTTTCTCTCCTCTGTGGAGTTGCAGAGGGAGGGAGAGGTAACAGCTTTTAGTGGGGGTTTGAAATCCTGTCAGGGTCAATCCACTAAACCAACCCATGTGCTTGCGGCCCCTTTGTGATGTCACAGCCTACCCTCTCCTTTCCGGAATAGCCCTTGGCAACCCCACAAGGTCAGAATGCAGCCCCACCCATGTGCCCCTTTATGATGTCCCAGCCCATCCTCTCCATTCTGGAATAGCCCCTGGAAACCAAAGAACCAACGCCCCACACCCCCACAGTGCAGCCCCACCCATCTGCCATGGGAGTTCTCTGTGAAGCCATGGCCTCTCTCCCAGGAAAGAAAGCCAGTAACCTTTGGGTTTCAGGTGCAGTTGGTGGGCCACCCTGGGCACTCCATGGGCAGCAAGAGCTTTCTGTCCTGCCACCTTTTGTCTGGCAGGAATCTTTGTCCAGATTCAAATTTGGCAGTCGGACTGACAATTCCAGCGTGCGGATCCTGCAAGCGAACGACAGCCCTGCCTTCCAGGAAAGAAACCCCTTCCCCTCGGTCTCTTTTCCTGTCCCTTCAAATACAACCTGCAGGGCAGCTTTCTACCATCTCTTCTCTTGGGAATTGTGAAGATAGACCCGCTCCCATATTTAACACCTCAGGCAAAACCACCCTGTTAACACCTTTCCCAACCTTCCCCAACCTTTCCCAAAGCCAAGATGTGGAAAGAACAAGTGCCCTTGTCCCTGGCTGTGCTGCTTTGCTGGGAGTCTCTTCCCTCCAGCTCTGCACACAGGCACTGCCCCTGCAGCTGCAGAGAAGGGCTGAAGAAGCATCTTCAACACAGAAATCAGGGCAGATTTATCAGGGATTGTTGGTATTTTTTGGTCTGTGTTTGGCCCAGCCACCTGCAAAAGTTTTGTTCTTTGCCTGTCAAGTTCACTGATAAATGGGAGCTTCATCCTTGGAGAGACAGTTTCTTGTAT
>NW_026086683.1:65000-130385 GCF_022539395.1 Myiozetetes cayanensis | reverse complement strand
CCCCAAATCCTCCCAAAATTACCCAAATCCCCCAAAATGTCCCCACCCCAAAGTGTCCCCAAGGTGTCCCTGATGTCCCCAAGGTGTCCCTGATGTCCCCAAGTGTCCCCAAGACCCCCAAACCCCCCAAAATCACCCCAGACCCCCAACCCTCCCCCGAAATCACCGCGAACTCCCCGAACCCCCCAAACTCCCCCAAATCCTCCCAAAATTACCCAAAACCCCCAAAATTGTCCCCAAATTGTCCCCAAGGTGTCCCCGATGTCCCCAAGGTGTCCCTGAGTGTCCCCAAGACCCCCAAGCACCCCCAAACCTCCCCAAACACCCCAAAACCCCCAACCCTCCCCAAAATCACCGCGAACCACCCTGAACCCCCCAAAACTCACCCCAAATCCTCCCAAAATTACCCAAAACCCCCAAAATGTCCCAAACCCCAAAGTGTCCCCAAGGTGTCCCCAAGGTGTCCCCTCACCCAGGGCGTGCGGATGAGGTCCGGAAGGCGTCCCCAGCAGCCCCCAGACCCCCAAGATCCCCCCAAAACCTCCCCAAAATCACCCCAATATCACCCCAAACCTCCCCAAACCACCCCAAATTCACCCCAAACTCACCCCAAATCCCCCAAAATTGTCCCCAAAAGTGTCCCCAAGGTGTCCCTGATGTCCCCAAGGTGTCCCTGATGTCCCCAAGTGTCCCCAAGACCCTCCAAACCCCCTAAAACACCCCAGAGCCCCCCCAAAACTCCCCCAAGTCATCGCGAACCGCCCCAAACCCCCCAAAACTCCCCCAAATCCTCCCAAAATTACCCAAATCCCCCAAAATTGTCCCCAAAGTGTCCCAAGGTGTCCCTCACCCAGGGCGTGTGGGATGAGGTGCAGGAAGGCGTCCCCAGCAGCCCCCAGACCCCCAAACCCTCCCCAAAGCCCCCCAAAATCACCCCAATATCACCTCGAACCACCCAAAACCACCCCAAAACCCCCAAATCCCCCAAAAATTGTCCCCAAAAGTGTCCCCAAGGTGTCCCCGATGTCCCCAAGGTGTCCCTGATGTCCCCAAGTGTCCCAAGACCCCCAAACCCCCAAAATCACCCCAGAGCCCCCAAACCCTCCCCAAATCACCGCGAACCTCCCCAAAACTCCCCAAATCCTCCCAAAATTACCCCAAACCCCCAAATTCACCCAAAACCCCCAAAAGTGTCCCCAAGGTGTCCCTCACCCAGGGTGTCGGATGAGGTGCAGGAAGCGTCCCCAGCAGCCCCCAGACCCCCAAACCCCCAAATCCCCCAAAACTCCCCCAAGTCACCGCGAACCACCCAAAACCACCCCAAATCCCCCCAAATCCTCCCTAAATCCCCCAAAATTCCCCAAATCCCCAAAAATTGTCCCCAAGGTGTCCCCGATGTCCCCAAGGTGTCCCTGATGTCCCCAAGTGTCCCCAAGACCCCCAAACCCCCAAAATCCCCCCAGACCCCCAAACCCTCCCCAAAATCACCCAAACTCCCCCAAACCACCCCAAATCCCCCAAATTCACCCCAAAACCCCCAAATCCCCCAAATTCACCCAAAACCCCCTAAAATTGTCCCCAAAATTGTCCCCAAGGTGTCCCTGATGTCCCCAAGTGTCCCCAAGACCCCCAAACCTCCCAAAATCACCCCAGAGCCCCCAAACCCTCCCCAAATCACCGCAATCACTCCAAACCCCCAAAACTCCCCAAATCCTCCCAAAATTACCCAAAACCCCCAAAAATTGTCCCCAAAAAGTGTCCCCAAGGTGTCCCCGATGTCCCCAAGGTGTCCTGATGTCCCCAAGTGTCCCCAAGACCCCCAAGCCCCCCAAATCCCCCCAGACCCCCAACCCCTCCCAAATCACCGCGAACCGCCCCAAAACTCCCCAAATCCTCCCAAAATTACCCAAACCCCCCAAATCACCCCAAATCCCCCCAAAAGTGTCCCCAAGGTGTCCCTCACCCAGGGCGTGTCCGATGAGGTCCCGGAAGTGTCCCCAGCAGCCCCCAGACCCCCAAACCCCCCCAAATCCCCCCAAAACTCCCCCAAGTCACCGCAACCACCCCAAAACCACCCCAAACTCCCCCAAATTCACCCTAAACTCCCCAAATTCACCCCAAACCACCCCAAAAGTGTCCCCAAGGTGTCCCCGATGTCCCCAAGGTGTCCCTGATGTCCCCAAGTGTCCCCAAGACCCCCCAAGCCCCCCAAAACTCCCCCAAGTCACCGCGAACCTCCCTGAACCCCCCAAAACTCCCCCAAATCCTCCCAAAATTACCCAAAACCCCCCAAAAATTGTCCCCAAAATTGTCCCCAAGGTGTCCCCGATGTCCCCAAGGTGTCCCTGATGTCCCCAAGTGTCCCCAAGACCCCCAAACCCCTCCCAAGCCCCCCAATCTCCACCCCAAAGTCCCCCCAAAACCACCCCAAATCCACCCAAATCAACCCAAAATCACCCAAATTCACCCCAAATCCCCCAAAAATGTCCCCAACTGCCCCAAGAGTGTCCCCAAGGTGTCCCTGATGTCCCCAAGTGTCCCCAAGACCCCCAAACCCCCAAACCTCCTAAAACACCCCCAAAGCCTCCCCAGACCCAACTCCACCCAAAATCACCGCGAACCGCCCGAACACCCCCAAAACTCCCCCAAATCCTCCCAAAATTACCCAAAACCCCCCAAATCCCCCCAAAAGTGTCCCCAAGGTGTCCCCTCACCCAGGGCGTGTGGGATGAGGTGCAGGAAGGCGTCCCCAGCAGCCCCCAGACCCCCAAACACCCCCCAGAGCCCCCCAAAACTCCCCCAAGTCACAGCAAACCTCCCAAACCCCCCAAATTCACCCCAAACTCCCCAAATCCTCCCAAAATTACCCAAACCCCCAAAAGTGTCCCCAAAGTGTCCCGATGTCCCCAAGGTGTCCCTGATGTCCCCAAGTGTCCCCAAGACCCCCAAACCCCCTCCAAGCCCCCCCAACCCCATCCCCAAAATCACCGCAAACCTCCCCGAACCCCCCAAATTCACCCCAAATCCTCCCAAATTACCCAAAACCCCCAAAAGTGTCCCCAACCTGCCCCAAAAGTGTCCCCAAGGTGTCCCTGATGTCCCCAAGTGTCCCCAAGACCCCCAAACCCCCCAAAACCCCCAGACCCCCAAACCCTCCCCAAATTCACCCAAAATCACCCCAAATCCACCCAAGATCACCCCAAAATGCCCCCAAATCAACCCAAATCCACCCCAAACCCCCAAAACCCTCCCCAAAAGTGTCCCCAAGGTGTCCCTGATGTCCCCAAGTGTCCCCAAGACTCCCAAACCTCCTTAAAACACCCCAAAGCCCCCAGACCCCCCAAACCCTCCCCAAAATCACCCCGAACCACCCCAAACCCACCCCAAAACCACCCCAAATCCTCCCAAAATTACCCAAAACCCCCAAAATTGTCCCCAAGTGTCCCCAAGTGTCCCCAAGGTGTCCCCAAGGTGTCCCTGATGTCTCCAAGTGTCCCCAAGACCCCCAAACCCCCCAAAGCCCCCCAGAGCCCCCAGAGTCCCCCCAAAACTCCCCCAAGTCACCGCGAACTGCCCCGAACCCCCAAAACTCCCCCAAATCCTCCCAAAATTACCCAAAACCCCCAAATTCACCCCAAACCCCCAAAAATTGTCCCCAAGGTGTCCCCAAGGTGTCCCTGATGTCCCTAAGTCCCCCAAAACCCTCCCAAAGCCCCCAAAATCACCCTAGACCCCCTAACTCCTCCCCAAAATCACCGCAAACTCCCCAAAACCACCCCAAATCCTCCCAAAATTACCCAAACCCCCAAATTCACCCCAAACCCCCAAAAAGTGTCCCTAAGGTGTCCCTCACCCAGGGCGTGTGGGATGAGGTGCAGGAAGGCGTCCCCCAGTAGCCTCTCAGACCCCCAAACCCCCCAAAACCCCCCAAAACTCCCCCAAGTCACCGCTGAACCTTCCCAAACCCCCCCAAAACTCCCTCAAATCCTCCCAAAATTACCCAAAACCCCCAAATCCCCCAAAAGTGTCCCCAAGGTGTCCCCGATGTCCCTCAAGTGTCCCCAAGACCCCCAAACCCCCCAAACCTCCTTAAAACACCCCCAAAGCCTCCCCAGAACTCCCCAACCCCACCCAAAATCACCGCAATCGCTCGAACCCCCCAAAATCACCCCAAAATTACCCAAAACCCCCAAACCCCCAAAAATTGTCCCCAAGGTGTCCCCAAGGTGTCCCCTCACCCAGGGCGTGTGGGATGAGGTGCAGGAAGGCGTCCCCCAGCAGCCCCGCGGCAAAGCTCAGCAGCCCCTCAGCAGCCCCCGGCGCGCGAGGACCCCGAATCGCCCGGCACCAGGAACAGCAGGGCCTGGGGGGCCAGGGACACCCCCAGGGTGGCCCCCAAAGTCTGGGGAGGGGGAGAGAAAAAATTTGGGAAGTTTGGGGGGGATTTGAGGGGGTTTGGAGGAGTTTGGGGGATTTGGGGGTTGGGGAGAATCGGGGGATTTGGGGCGGTTTCGAGGAGGGTTGAAGGAGATTTGGGGAGATTTGGGGGGATTGGGGGATTTGGGGTCAGGGACACCCCAGGGTGGCCCCCAAAGTCTAGGGAGGGGACAAAGAAAAATTTGGGAAGTTTGGGGGGATTTGAGGGGTTTGGAGGAGTTTGGGGGATTTGAGGGGATTTGGGGGAGTCAGGGGATTTGAGGCGGTTTCGGGAGCGGTTGGGGAGATTTGGGGGAATTTGGGGGTTGGGGGATTTGGGGGCCAGGGACACCTCAGGGTGGCCCCCAAAGTCTGGGGGGACAGAGAAAAAAATTTGGGGGGTTTTGGAAAGATTTGGGGGTCACAGAAAAATTTGGGGGGGATTTGAGGGGATTTGGGGGAATCGAGGGATTTGGGGCGGTTTCGGGGAGGGGTTGAGGGAGATTTGGGGGATTTGGGGGGGATTTGGGAGTGGTTGGGGGGGTCATGGAGTGGTTCGGGGGTCACAGAGAAATTTGGGGGATTTGGGGGGTTTGGGGGATTTGAGGGGATTTGGGGGTTTTGGGAGGATTTGGGAGATTTGAGGGGGGACCCGAATCCCCGGCACCAGGAACAGCAGGGCCTGGGGGCCAGGGACACCCCAGGGTGGCCCCAGAAGTCTGGGGAGGGGGACAGAGAAAAATTTGGGAAGTTTGGGGGTTTGGAAAGATTTGGGGGATTTGAGGGATTTGGGAGGATTTGGGGGATTTGGGAGGATTTGGGGACCCCGATCCTCGGCACCAGGAACAGCAGGGCCTGGGAGGCCAGGACACCCCAGGTGGCCCCAAGAGTCTGGGGAGGGGAGAGAAATTTGGGAAGTTTGGGGGATTTGGGAGGATTTGGAGGGATTTGAGGGGATTTGGGGGATTTGGGGGATTTGGGGAAGGGGTTGAGGGAGATTTGGGGGATCTGGGGGATTTGAGGGGATTTGGGGGTCAGGGACACTCAGGGTGGCCCCAAAGTCTGGGGGGACAGAGAGAAGATTTAGGGGTCCCAAAGAATCTGGGGGATTTGAGGGGATTTGAGGGGGTTTGGAGGAGTTTGGGGGATTTGAGGGATTTGGGGGATTTGGGGGATTTGGAGGGATTTGGGGAGGGTTTGAGGGGTTTGGGGGATTTGGGGGTCAGGGACACCCTAGGGTGGCCCCAAAGTCTGGGGAGGGGATGAGAGAAGATTTAGGGGTCCCAAAGATCTGGGGGTTTGGAAGATTTGGGGGTCACAGAAAGTTTGGGGGATTTGGGGGGTTTGGGGAGAATCGGGGGATTTGGGGGTTTCGGGAGGGGTTGAAGGAGATTTGGGGGGATTTGGGGGATTTGGGGGATTTGGGGTGGTTGGGGGTCATGGAGTGGTTGGGGGTCACAGAGAAATTTGGGGGATTTGGGGGTTTGGGGGATTTGGGGGATTTGAGGGGATTTGGGGGATTTGAGGGGATTTGAGGGATTTGAGGGGTTTGGGGAGGATTTGAGTGGGGACCGAATCCGGCACCAGGAACAGCAGGGCCTGGGGGCCAGGGACACCCCAGGGTGGCCCCAAAGTCTGGGGAGGGGACAGAGAGAAGATTTAGGGGTCCCAAAAATTTGGGGGTTTGGGAGGGTTTGGGGGATTTGGGGAGGTTTGGGGAGAATCGGGGGATTTGGGGCTGATTTCGGGAGGGTTGAAGGAGATTTGGGGGATCTGGGGGATTTGGGGGGATTTGAGGGGGTTTGGGGGATTTGGGGGATTGGGGGATTTGGGGGATTTGGGGGCCAGGACACCCCAGGGTGGCCCCCAAAGTCTGGAGGGGGAGAGAAAAATTTGGGAAGTTTTGGGACACCTGGGGACACTTTGGGGACAGTTTTGGGGGGATTTGGGGGGATTTGGGGGGATTTGGGGGAATCGGGGGATTTGGGGTGGTTTCGGGAGGGGTTGAGGGGATTTGGGGGATTTGGGGGATTTGGGGGATTTGGGGGTGCTGGGGGTCATGGAGTGGTTGGGGGTCACAGAGAAATTTGGGGGATTTGGGAGGGTTTGGGGGATTTGGGGGATTTGGGGGATTTGAGGGGATTTGGGGGATTTGGGTGGGGACCCCGAATCCTCGGCACCAGGAACAGCAGGGCCTGGGGGCCAGGACACCCCAGGGTGGCCCCCAAAGTCTGGGGAGGGGAGAGAAAATTTGGGGGTTTAGAAAGATTTGGGGGTCTCAGAAAGTTTGGGGGATTTGGGGGTTTGGGGGATTTGGGGAGGTTTGGGGGATTTGGGGGATTTGGGGGATTTGAGGGGGTTTGGGGGGATCTGGGGATTTGGGGGATTTGGGGGCCAGGGACACCCCAGGGTGGCCCCCAAAGTCTGGGGAGGGGGAGAGAGAAAATTTGGGAAGTTTTGGGACACTTGGGGACACTTTGGGGACAGTTTTTGGGGGGATTTGAGGGGATTTGGGGAGGTTTGGGGGAGTCAGGGGATTTGGGGCGGTTTCGGGAGGGGTTGAGAGGGATTTGGGAGGATTTGGGGGATTTGAGGGGATTTGGGGGATTTGGGGGTCATGGAGTGGTTTGGGGGTCACAGAGAAATTTGGGGGATTTGGGGGGTTTGGGGAGGATTTGGGGGATTTGGGGGATTTGGGTGGGACTCGAATCCTCGGCACCAGGAACAGCAGGGCCTGGGGGCCAGGACACCCCAGGGTGGCCCCCAAAGTCTGGGGAGGGGACAGAGAAAAATTTGGGGGTCATAAAAAATTTGGGGGGTTTGGGGGATTTGGGGAGTTTGGGAGGATTTGAGGGGGTTTGGGGGGATTTGGGGAATTTGGGGGATTTGGGGTGGTTTCGGGAGGGGTTGAGGGAGATTTGGGGGATTTGGGGGGATTTGGGGAGGATTTGGGGGATTTGGGGAGATTTGGGGGTCATGGAGTGGTTTGGGGGTCACAGAGAAATTTGGGGGATTTGGGGGGTTTGGGGAGGATTTGGGGGATTTGGGGGATTTGAGGGGGTTTGGGGGATTTGGGGGACCCGAATCCTCGGCACCAGGAACAGCGGGCCTGGGGGCCAGGAGACCCCAGGGTGGCCCCCAAAGTCTGGGGAGGAGAGAGAGAAAATTTGGGAAGATTTGGGGGATTTGGAAAGATTTGGGGGTCACAGAAAAGTTTGGGGGATTTGGGGGATTTGGGGGAATCGAGGGGATTTGGGGGGTTTCGGGAGGGGTTGAGGGGATTTGGGGGATCTGGGGGATTTGGGGGATTTGGGGGCCAGGGACACCCTCAGGGTGGCCCCAAAGTCTGGGAGGGGGACAGAGAGAAAATTTGGGAAGTTTGGGGGGATTTGAGGGGTTTGGGGGATTTGAGGGGATTTGGAGGAGATTTGGGGGATTTGGGGGATTTGAGGGGGTTTGGGGGATTTGGGGGATTTGGGGGTCAGGGACACCCCAGGGTGGCCCCAAAGTCTGGGGAGGGGAGAGAAAAATTTGGGGGTTTTGGAAGATTTGGGGGTCACAGAAAAGTTTGGGGGATTTGGGGAGGTTTGGGGGAATCGGGGGATTTGGGGGTTTCGGGAGGGGTTGAGGGAGATTTGGGGGATTTGGGGAGGATTTGGGGGGGATTTGGGGGGATTTGGGGGTCATGGAGTGGTTTGGGGGGTCACAGAGAAATTTGGGGGATTTGGGGGTTTGGGGGATTTGAGGGATTTGGGGGTTTGGGGGATTTGGGGAGGTTTGGGGGAATTGAGGGGATTTGGGGCGGTTTGGGGGGGTTTGGGGGATTTGGGGGGATTTGGGGGATTTGGTGGCCAGGACACCCCAGGGTGGCCCCAAAGTCTGGGGAGGAGAGAGAAAATTTGGGGGTCACAAAAATTTGGGGGATTTGAGGGGATTTGAGGGGGTTTGGGGGGATTTGGGCTCCCAAAAAGCTTTTTGGGATTCCCAGAATAATTTTGGGGTTATTTTGAAGATTATTTTGGGGTGATTTGGGGGTGATTTTGGGGTCATTTGGGGGTTATTTTGGGGTCATTTTGGGGTTATTTTGGGGTGATTTGGGGGGTTATTTTGGGGTTATTTGTGGTGATTTTAAGTGTTTTGGGATTACATTTGGGGTTACTTTGAGTTTATTTTTAGTTAATTCTGGGGTTATTTCAGTCATTTTGGGTTTATTTTGGGGTGATTTTGGGGGTTTTTTTGGGATTACATTTGGGGTTATTTTGAGTTTATTTTTAGTTATTTCTGGGGTTATTTCAGAGTCATTTTGGGTTTATTTTGGGGGTTATTTTGGGGTTATTTGTGGTGATTTTGGGGTTTTTTTTGGGGATTACATTTAGGGGTTACTTTGAGTTTATTTTTAGTTATTTCTGGGATTATTTTAGAGTCATTTTGGGGTTATTTTGGGGTGATTTTGGGGTTATTTCGTGGTGATTTTGGGGAGTTATTTTGGGATTAATTTGAGGTTATTTTGAGTTTATTTTTAGTTATTTCTGGGGTTATTTTAGAGTCATTTTGGGGTTATTTTGGGGTGATTTTGGGGTTATTTGGGGTGATTTTGGGGTTATTTTGGGATGATTTTGGGGTCATTTTGGGGTGATTTTGGGGTGATTTTAGGGTGATTTTGTGGGGTGATTTTGGTGTCATTTTAGGGTGATTCTGGGGTGATTTTGGGATGATTTTGGGATGATTTTGGGGTGATTTTAGGGTAATTTTGGTGTCATTTTAGGGTGATTTTATGGGGTTATTTTGGGGTGATTTTAGGGTGATTTTGTGGGGTGATTTTGGGATGATTTTGGGGTGATTTTGGGGTGATTTTGGGGTTATTTTAGGGTGATTTTGGGATGATTTTGGGATGATTTTGGGGTGATTTTAGGGTAATTTTGGTGTCATTTTAGGGTGATTTTTGGGTGATTTTTGGGGTGATTTTAGGGTGATTTTGTGGGGTGATTTTGGTGTCATTTTAGGGTGATTTTGTGGGGTGATTTTGGTGTCATTTTGGGGTGATTTTGGGGTTATTTTGGGATGATTTTGTGGGGTGATTTTAGTGTCATTTTAGGGTGATTTTAGGGTGATTTTGGGGTGATTTTAGGGTGATTTTGGGGTGATTTTGGGGTGATTTTAGGGTGATTTTATGGGATGATTTTGGGGTGATTTTAGGGGTGATTTTGTGGGGTGATTTTGGTGTCATTTTAGGGTGATTTTGGGGTTATTTTGGGTTTATTTTGGGGTGATTTTGGGGGTTATCTTGGGGTGACTTTGGGGTGATTTTAGAGTGATTTTGGTGTCATTTTAGGGTGATTTTGGCGTGATTTTAGGATGATTTTGTGAGGTGATTTTGGTGTCATTTTAGGGTGATTTTGGGGTGATTTTAGGGTGATTTTGGGGTGATTTTGGGTCATTTTGGGGTGATTTTGGGGTTATTTTGGGATGATTTTGTGGGGTGATTTTGGTGTCATTTTAGGGTGATTTTGGCGTTATTTTAGGGTGATTTTCTGGGGTGATTTTGGTGTCATTTTAGGGTGATTTTGGGGTGATTTTAGGGTGATTTTGGGGTGATTTTAGGGTGATTTTGATGTCATTTTAGGGTGATTTTGGGATGATTTTAGGGTGATTTTAGGGTGATTTTGGGGTGATTTTGGGGTGATTTTGGGGTGATTTTAGGATGATTTTAGGGTGATTTTGGGGTGATTTTGGGGTGATTTTGGTGTCATTTTGGGGTGATTTTGGGGTGATTTTGGGGTGATTTTAGGGTGATTTTAGGGGTGATTTTAGGGTGATTTTGTGGGGTGATTTTGGTGTCATTTTAGGGTGATTTTGGGGTTATTTTAGGGTGATTTTGTGAGGTGATTTTAGTCTCATTTTAGGGTGATTTTGGGGTTATTTTGGGATGATTTTGGGGTTATTTTGGGGTTATTTTGTGGGGTGATTTTGGTGTCATTTTAGGGTGATTTTGGGGTTATTTTGGGGTGATTTTGGGGTGATTTTAGGCTGATTTTGGGGTGATTTTAGGGTGATTTTGTGGGGTGATTTTGGTGTCATTTTGGGTTTATTTTGGGGTTATTTTGGGGTTATTTGTGGTGATTTTGGGGGTTATCTTGGGGTGATTTTGGGGTAATTTTGGTGTCATTTTAGGGTGATTTTGGGACGATTTGGGGCTCATTTTGGGCTGAATTTCGGGGTTTTTTTTTTTATCCTCTCACCTGCACCCACACTCCGAGGGTCCCTCGCTGGTTTTTGGGTCTCTCCGGTGGTTTTTGGGGTCCCCCTGGGAGGGGGGGTCCCGGTGACCCCCCAGCTCCGGGAGCAGCCCCAGGACCCCCAAAATGAGGAGCACGAGGAGACCCCGGGGGGACATTTGGGGGGGTCCTGGGGGGGTCCTGGGGGGTCTTTGGGGGGTCCTGGAAGAGAAAATCAGGGGTTTAGGGGGGTCTTTGAGGAGTTTTGGGGTCTTTGGGGAGATCCTGAGGGGTCTTTGGGGGTCCTGGGGGGTTTTGGGGGTCCTGAGGGGGTTTAGGGGGAATTTGGGGGTCCTGGGGGTCTTTGGGGGTCCTAGGGGGTCCTTGGGGTCTTTAGGGGGTCCTGGGGTTTTGGGGTCCTAGGGGGTCTTTCAGGGTCCTGGAAGGAAAATGAGGGGGTTTAGGGGGTCTTTGAGGAATTTTGGGGTCTTTAGGGGGTCCTGGGGGTCTTTGGGGGTCCTGGAAGAGAAAATGAGGGGTTTAGGGGGTCTTTGAGGAATTTGGGGGTCTTTGGGGGGTCTTTGAGGAGTTTTGGGGGTCTTTGGGGGTCCTGGGGGATTTTGGGGGTCCTGGGGGTCTTTGGGGGTCCTGGAAGAGAAAAATGAGGGGAGTTTAGGGGGTCTTTGAGGGTCCTGGGGGTTTTTGGGGGTCTTGAGGGGTTTAGGGGGAATTTGGGGGGTCCTGGGGGGTCTTTGGGGGTCCTGGAGAGAGAAAATGAGGGGGTTTAGGGGGTCTTTGAGGAATTTTGGGGTCTTTGGGGTCCTGAGGGGTCTTTGGGTTCAGGGTTTTGGGGTCAGGACCCCCAAACCCTCTCAAGACTCCCCCAAATCCCCTCAGGACCCCCAAATCCACTCCAGGACCCCCAAAACCCCCTCAGGACCCCCCAAAGACCCCCAAATCCCCTCAGGGTTCCCCAAAACCCCCTCAGAGACCCCCAAATCCCCTCAGGATCCCCCAAATTCCCTCAAAAAAAAACCCAAATCCCCTCAGGATCCCCAAATTCCCTCAAAAAAACCCAAATTCCCTCAAAAAAACCCCAAATCCCCTCAGGATTCCCCAAATCCCATCAGGATCCCTCAAATTCCCTCAAAAAAACCCCAAATCCCCTCAGGATCCCCCAAATTCCCTCAAAACCCCCAAATTCCCTCAGGATCCCCAAATTCCCTCAAAAAACCCCAAATCCCCTCAGGACCCCAGATCCCTCAAAAAAACAAATTCCTCAGGATCCCCCAAATTCCCTCCAAGAACCCCAAATTCCCTCAGGATTCCTCAAATTCCCTCAAAGAAAACCCCCCAAATCCCCTCAGGACCCCCCAAATTCCCTCAAAAAAAACCCCAAATCCCCTCAGGATTCCCCAAATTCCCTCAGGACCCCCCAAATTCCCTCAAAAAACCCCAAATCCCCTCAGGAACCCCCAAATTCCCTCAGGATCCCCCAAATTCCCTCAGGATCCCCAAATTCCCTCAAAAACCCCAAATCCCCTCAGGACCCCCCAAATTCCCTCAAAAAAAACCCAAATCCCCTCAGGATTCCTCAAATTCCCTCAAAAAAACCCCAAATTCCCTCAGGATCCGCCAAATTCCCTCAAAAAAAACCCCAAATCCCCTCAGGACCCCCCAGATTCCCTCAAAAAAACCCCAAATCCCCTCAGGATCCCCCAAATTCCCTCAGGACCCCCAAATTCCTCAAAACCCCAAATCCCCTCAGGATTCCCCAAATTCCCTCAAAAAACCCCCAAATTCCCTCAGGATCCCCCAAATTCCCTCAGGATCCCCCAAATTCCCTCAGGACCTCCCAAATTCCCTCAAAAAAACCCCAAATCCCCTCAGGATCCCCAAATTCCCTCAAAAAAAACCCAAATCCCCTCAGGATTCCTCAAATTCCCTCAGGACCCCCAAATTCCCTCAGGACCCCCAAATCCCCTCAGGATCCCCCAAATTCCCTCAAAAAAACCCCAAATCCCCTCAGGATTCCTCAAATTCAATCAAAAACCCCCAAATCCCCTCAGGATCCCCCAAATTCCCTCAAAACCAAATCCTCAGGATCCCCAAATTCCCTCAGAACCCATCCTCAGAACTTCCCTCAAAAGACCCAAATACCTCAGGACCCCAAATTCCTCAGAACCCCAAATCTCTCAGATTCCCCCTCAGGACCCCCAAATTCTCAAACCCCAATCCCAGGACCCCCAAATTCCCTCAAAAAACCCCAAATCCCTCAGAATTCCCTCAAAAAAACCCAAATTCCCTCAGGACCCCCCACATTCCCTCAAAAAAACCCCAAATCCCCTCAGGATCCCCCAAATTCGCTCAAAATAAACCCCAAATCCCCTCAGGATTCCTCAAACCCCCTCAAAGACCCCCCAAACTCCCCCCAAATCCCTCCCAGTTCGCCCTCAAACCCCTCCCCAAGTCCCCCCGGACCCCTCCCTAGGCCGGTTATTCCCCGTTTTAACCCCGTTTTTTTTTTTATCCCCCGGGGTTTTTTTAATTTTATTTTAATTTTTTTATTTTTTCCTCACCGGAGCCGGAGCCGGAACGTGGCAAAGCGCCCCGAAAATCTCGCGAGATTTCCCCCGCCGCGAGAAAAGGGGCGTGGTCTAAGGGCAAACACAACCCACCTCCCTCTTTTGCCAGTAGAAAAGATGGCGGAGCGGCTTCGCGGCGAGATCTCGCGAGGTCTCGCGAGATTTTTGGTGGGGCTGGTTTTTGGGGGGTCTCTTTTTTGGGGTCATTTTGGGATCATTTTGGGGTCGTTTTGGGGGCTTTTTTGGGGGGTCGTTTCGAGGCCGTTTTGGGGCCGGCTTTTGGGGGATTGGGGATCATTTGGGGGTCATTTTGGGGCCGTTTGTTGGGGGATAGGGGATCATTTTGGGGCCGATATTTTGGGATGGGGGGATCATTTTGGGGCTGATTTTTTGGGATATGGGGGGATAATTTAGGGGCCGATTTTTTGGGGGATGGGGAATCATTTGGGGACGATTTTTTGGAATGGGGGATCATTTGTGGCCCGGTTTGGGCGCCCATTTTTGGGGGAGTGGGGGGTCATTTCGGGGCCGTTTTTTGGGGGATGGGGGGGTCATTTTGGGACCGATTTTGGGGCCCTTTTTTTGGGATGGGGGGCTCATTTTGGGGTCGTTTCGGGGCCGATTTTGTTCGCTGAGGGGAGGGCGGGGATTGCCCTTACCCAACATGGCGCCGCGGCTTCTTCTCGCGAGATCTCGCGAGATTCTGCGCGGGAAATGGGCAAACCCCCTGAGGGGCTCAAGAGAGGGGGGTTTTGGTGGTCCCGACGTGTATTTTGGGGGTCCCAGGGGTGCATTTTGGGGGTCTCGGGGGTGCATTTTGGGGGGGATCCCGGATATATTTTAGGGGGATTCTTAAATTCTATATTTGAGAGGCCCCGCCCCAAACCGGGCGGGCGTTGCCCTTACCCAACATGGCGCCGCGGCTTCACTGTCGAGATCTCGCGAGATTTCCGCCTTGCGCGGGAAAACGGAGCCCCCTCAGAACGGGCGGAACCCTCCGAGGGTCCCAAAGTCAATTTGGGGGTCCCAGGGGGGTATTTTGGGGTCTCGGGGTCTATTTTGGGGTTCCAGAGGGTATTTTGGGGTCCCAACGTTGTATTTTGGGGGTCTTGGGGTCTATTTTTGGGGGTCCCAGGGTGTATTTTGGGGTTCCAACGTTGTATTTTGGGGGTCCCGGGGTCTATTTTTGGGGTTCCCAGGGTCTATTTTTGGGGTTCCAGAGTGGTTTTTTGGGTGTCTTGGGGTCTATTTTGGGGTTCCAACGTTGTATTTTGGGGGTCTCGGGGGTCTATTTTTGGGGTCCCAACGTTGTATTTTGGGGGTCCCAGGGGGGTATTTTGGGGTCCCAACATTGTATTTTGGGGATCTTGGGCTCTATTTTTGGGGTTCCAGAGTGTATTTTGGGGGTCCCAGAGTGTTTTTGGGGGTCCCAGGGGGGTATTTTGGGGTTCCAATGTTGTATTTTGGGTGTCTCGGGGTCTGTTTTTGGGGTCTCGAGGTATTTTGGGGTTCCAACGTTGTATTTTGGGGGTCTTGGGGTCTATTTTTGGGGGTCCCAGGGGGGTATTTTGGGGTTCCAACGTTGTATTTTGGGGGTCCCGGGGTCTATTTTTGGGGTTCCCAGGGTCTATTTTTGGGGTCCCAGAGTGTTTTTTGGGTGTCTTGGGGTCTATTTTTGGGGGTCCCAGGGGGGTATTTTGGGGTCCCAGAGTGTTTTTGGGGGGTCTTGGGGTGTATTTGGGGGTCTTGGGGTCTATTTTGGGGTCCCAGAGTGTTTTTGGGGGGTCTTGGAGTGTATTTGGGGGTCTTGGGGTCTATTTTGGGGTCCCAACGTTGTATTTTGGGGGTCCCGGGGTCTATTTTTGGGGTTCCCAGGGTCTGTTTTTGGGGTCCCAGACGTTGTATTTTGGGGGTCCTAGGGGTCTATTTTGGGGTTCCTAGGATCTATTTTGAGGTCCCAGAGTGTATTTTGGGGTCCCAACGTTGTATTTTGGGGTCCCAGGGGGTATTTTGGGGTCTCAGGGTCTATTTTTAGGGTTCCCAGGATCTATTTTTGAGGTCCCAGAGTGTTTTTGGGGGTCCCAACGTTGTATTTTGGGGGTCCCAGGGGGGTATTTTGGGGGTCCCAGGGGGGTATTTTGGGGTTCCAGTGTTGTATTTTGGGCGTCTTGGAGTGTATTTGGGGGTCTCAGGGTCTGTTTTTGGGGTTCCAGTGTTGTATTTTGGGCGTCTTGGGGTCTATTTTTGGGGGTCTTGGGGTATTTTGGGGTTCCCAGGGTCTATTTTTGGGGTCCCAACGTTGTATTTTGGGGGTCCCGGGGTCTATTTTTGGGGTTCCAGGGTGGTTTTTGGGGGTCTCGAGGTCTATTTTGGGGTCCAGGGTCTATTTTGGGGTTCTCAGGTCTATTTTGGGGTTGCAGGGGGTATTTGGGGTCCCAACGTTGTATTTTGGGGGTCTTGGGGTATTTGGGGGTTCCCAGGGTCTATTTTTGGGGTCCCAACGTTGTATTTTGGGGATCTCAGGGGAGCATTCCCACTTTTCCCCAAATTAAGGACACGGAACATCCCCAATTTTCCCAATCCAGGTCTAGGGGGGGGATGCAGGATAATCCCATTTTTCCCCAAATTAATGACTGGGGGCACAGGATCCTCCCACTTTTCCCCCAGAATTAAGGAAATTCCTGTGGAATTCCCAATTTTCCTGCCCCCAATCACAACACCCATCCCGGAATTCAACTTGAATAATATTTTCTTTATTTACACATCGAAAGAATTCCAAAGGTCGGAAAAACCAAGATGAAAACGTGACTCTAAAGGGTCTATGGAGAAGGTCAGGAAGAATTAGGGGAAAAAAAAACCTGGGAAAAGATGGGAAAAGATGGGGGGGGAAACCCTCAAAAAACAAATGGAAAATGGAGTAGAAAAAAATTGTACATTTTTCCAACGTAAAAAACAGGCCCTTCCCCCTCCCCCTCTGGATCATGCCGGGAAGGGGGGGTGGGGGGAGGGGGCGTCTCGGCATTTCTGGGGCTTTTTCCATCCTCTCCAACCCCCCCATCCTTTTTCCTCCCCGAAATTCCCAAATAAATTAACAATTAAAAAGGTCGAGGAGGGGTTGAGGGACTCCTCCCCTCCCCCCCCCCCAAACCATCCCCAAAAAAAAAAAAACCCACCAGGAGGATCCCAAACTTTCCCCCCATCCCTTCCCCCTTTTCCCAAGCTCTGGAATTTTCCAGCCCCCTCCCCCACCAAGAGGCCTTTTTTTTATATTTTTTTTAATTTTTTTTTTTTCTAAAAAGTTTTATTTTTTTTTTAGGTTTTTTTTTAAATATTTTTTTGCTGTTTTTTTGCCGTTTTTTTTCCTTAAAAACTCTCCACCCTCAAAAAAAAAAAAAAAAAATCCCTAACTTTTCTCCCTCTTTTTGTTGGAAAAAATTCCAATTTGAAAAAAAACCACAAAAAAAACAAAACAAAACAAAAAAAACAAACAAGAAAAAAAACAAACAAGAAAAAAAAAATCAACCCACACACAAAAAAAAACCCCAACAAAAACAAAAACCAACAAAAAACCCTAAAAACAAACAGCAAAATTCTGCCGGAGGAGGGAAAATGGGATTAATCCCCAAATTCCCACCCTCATCCCATGGGATCCTCCCCTCTCCTTTCCCGCATTCCCAAAGTCCATCGGTGCTGGAATGGGGGGGAAATCACCCCAAAATCCAGGGGAGGGGGGGGAAAATCACCCCAAAATCCAGGGGAGGGGTGGGGGGGAAGGGACTCGGGTCCGGTCCCGCCGAGCCCGGGAATTCCTGGGATTCTCTGGGAATTCCCAACTAACCGGAATCCGAGTCACTGGTGTCGGAGGAGGAGGAGGAGGAGCTGGAGCTGCTGGAATCGGAGCTGGAGCTGGAGGCGGAAAGTCGGGAAGCGGCCACTTGTTGGGCGGATTCCGGCTTCTCGTTGGCTGTGGGGGGAAAAACTGGGAATGAGTAGCAGGATTAGGGCAGGGTCAGCACCTGGGAAAGCCATCCCAGCATCTGGAACCTCAATCCCCGAGGCCAGATCCCATCCTGGTACCTGGAATTTCAATCCCAATCCCAATCTCAGCACCTGGGAAAGCCATCCCAGCATCTGGAACCTCAATCCCAGAGGCCAGATCCCATCCTGGTAGCTGGAATTTCAATCCCAAACCCAGAATCCCAATCCCAGCACCTGGAATCCCAATCCCACAATCCCAATCTCAGCACCTGGAATCCCAAACCCACAATCCCAATCCCAGCACCTGGAATCCCAAGCCCACAATCCCAATCCCAGCACCTGGAATCCCAAGCCCACGATCCCAATCCCAGCACCTGGAATCCCAATCCCAGAATCCCAATCCCAGCACCTGGAATCCCAAGCCCAGAATCCCAATCTCAGCACCTGGAATCCCAATCCCACAATCCCAGCACCTGGAATCCCAATCCCAGAATCCCAAGCCCAGCACCTGGAATCCCAAGCCCAGAATCCCAAGCCCAGCACCTGGAATCCCAATCCCAGAATCCCAAGCCCAGCACCTGGAATCCCAAGCCCAGAATCCCAATCCCAGCACCTGGAATCCCAATCCCACAATCCCAAGCTCAGCACCTGGAATCCCAAGCCCACAATCCCAATCCCAGCACCTGGAATCCCAATCCCACAATCCCAATCTCAGCACCTGGAATTGCATCCTAAACCCTATTCCAACATTCCAGACCTCCGTCCCAACGACCACTCCAAAAAATTCCAGACTCTTCTTGGGCGAGTTCAGCTCTGACATCCCACCCTAATCCCCATCCCAACACCCTGAACCCCAACCAAGCCCCAAATCCCAACAATGCCAGCCCCATCCCAACATCCCAAGATCCCATCCTGACATCCCAAAGCCCAGTCACAGATTCCCTGACCCTTCTTGAGGGGTTTCTTGGTCGAGTTCAGGTCGAGTTCAGCTCTGACATCCCACCCCAATCCCCATCCCAACACCCTGAACCCCAACCAAGCCCCAAAATCCCAACATCCCAACATCCCAGACCCCCATCCCAGACCCCCATCCTGACATCCCAAAGCCCATTCACAGATTCCCTGACCCTTCCTGAGGGGTTTCTTGGTCGAGTTCAGGTCGAGTTCAGCTCTGACATCCCACCCCAATCCCCATCCCAACACCCTGAACCCCAACCAAGCCCCAAAATCCCAACATCCCAACATCCCAGACCCCCATCCCAGACCCCCATCCTGACATCCCAAAACCCATTCACAGATTCCCTGACCCTTCTTGAGGGGTTTCTTGGTCGAGTTCAGCTTTGACATCCCACCCCAATCCCCATCCCAACACCCTGAACCCCAACCAAGCCCCAAAATCCCAACAATGCCAGCCCCATCCCAACATCCCAACATCCCAGACCCCCATCCCAACATCCCAACATCCCAGACCCCCATCCCAACATCCCATCCTGACATCCCAAAGCCCAGTCACAGATTCCCTGACCCTTCTTGAGAGGTTTTCTTGGTCGAGTTCAGCTCTGACATCCCACCCCAATCCCCATCCCAACACCCTGAACCCCAACCAAGCCCCAAATCCCAACAATGCCAGCCCCATCCCAACATCCCAGACCCCCATCCCAACATCCCAACATCCCAGACCCCCATCCCAACATCCCAAGATCCCATCCTGACATCCCAAAGCCCACTCACAGATTCCCTGACCCTTCTTGAGGGGTTTCTTGGTCGAGTTCAGGTCGAGTTCAGCTCTGACATCCCACCCCGATCCCCATCCCAACATCCCAGACCCCCATCCCAGCCCCAAATCCCAACATCCCAGACCCCCCATCCCAACATCCCAACATCCCAGACTCCTATCCCAATCCCAACATCCCAGACCCCATCCCAACATCCCAGATCCCAGACCTCATCCTGACATCCCAAAGCCCATTCACAGATTCCCTGACCCTTCTGGAGGGGTTTCTTGGTCCAGTTCAGCTCTGACATCCCACCCCAATCCCCATCCCAACACCCTGAACCCCAACCAAGCCCCAAAATCCCAACATCCCAACATCCCAGACCCCCATCCCAACATCCCAGACCCATCCCAAGATCCCAAGATCCCATCCTGACATCCCAAAACCCATTCACAGATTCCCTGACCCTTCTTGAGGGGTTTCTTGGTCCAGTTCAGCTCTGACATCCCACCCCAATCCCCATCCCAACATCCCAGACCCCCATCCCAGCCCCAACCCAACATCCCAACATCCCAGACCCCCCATCCCAAGATCCCAACGCCCACTCCCAAGACTTCCAGACCCTTCTTGGGGGGTTTCTTGGCCGAATTCAGCTGCCCACTGACGTCCTGGAGCCGCTTTTCCAGCTCCCTCTTCTTCTCCAGCGCCAGCTCCTCTTTCGTCTTCCCCACCGGCTTCTTCGTGGCTACAAAAAGAACCCCAGGAGAAAATTCCATGGGATCCACATCCCCCCCCTCTGCCCCCCACAAATCCCACGGGATCCTCCCAAACTCACTCTCGCTGTAGGGTTTCCGGGGTTTTTTCCGGAGGCAGGACAGGACGTAGCGCTCCAGCTCCCTCAGCGTGGAGGGTTTGAGGGTCTCGAAGTCGATCTCGATCTCCTCGGGGTTGGAATCCCGCAGGGAAGGCTCCCTGGACTGGATGATGTGCACCACCCTGCCCAGTTTTTCCCCGGGAAGTTTGTTGATGTCCAGGCTCAGCTGGCGCTTCTCGTCGTAGGTCATGGGTTTGGATTCCTCCTCCTCCTCAGAGTCGTAGAGGGATGGAGGGGCTGGCAGGGCAGGTTTGGAGGATTTCTTGGAATTCCTGGCGGGAAGAAGGACCCAGGGCTCGTTGGCAAGAGCCTTGCGGGATTTTGGGGTTTCCAGGGAGCTCGGGGTGGTGCCACGCAGGTTTTGGAGCCCCATCCCAACCCCCAAACCCCTATTCCAGCATCCAAAATGCCCATCCCTACCCCTCCTGAACCCTCAACCCCCACATCCAGAACCCCCATCCCGACATCTGGAACCTCCACCCCAAAAGCCAAGAACCTGAATCCCATCCCAGCGTCCAGATCACCCATCCCAAGCTTCCAGAACCCCACTCCAGCATCCTGAATCCCCATCCCAGCTCCCAAAAATTCCCATCCCAACACACGGAACGCCCATCCCAACATCTGGATCTCCTTCCCAGCAGCCCGAACTCCCATCCCAGCTCCCAAAATTCCTACCCCAACACCACCCTGAACCCCATCCCAGCGTCCAGATCACCCATCCCAAGCTTCCAGAACCCCACTCCAGCATCCTGAATCCCCATCCCAGCTCCCAAAAATTCCCATCCCAACACACAGAACGCCCATCCCAACATCTGGATCTCCTTCCCAGCAGCCCGAACTCCCATCCCTGAACTCCCATCCCACTTCAGGCTGGGAGCCTGAACTCCCAGCTCCCAAAATTCCTACCCCAACACCACCCTGAACCCCATCCCAGCGTCCAGATCACCCATCCCAAGCTTCCAGGAACCCCACTCCAGCATCCTGAATCCCCATCCTGGCTCCCAAAAATCCCAACACACGAAATGCCCATCCCAACATCTGGATCTCCTTCCCAGCAGCTTGAACTCCCATCCCAGCTCCCAAAATTCCTACCCCCACCACCACCCTGAACCCCATCCCAGCTTCCAGATCACCCATCCCAAGCTTCCAGAACCCCACTCCAGCATCCTGAATCCCCATCCCAGCTCCCAAAAATTCCCATCCCAACACACAGAACGCCCATCCCAACATCTGGATCTCCTTCCCAGCAGCCCGAACTCCCATCCCAGCTCCCAAAATCCCTACCCCAACACCACCCTGAACCCCATCCCAGCGTCCAGATCACCCATCCCAAGCTTCCAGAACCCCACTCCAGCATCCTGAATCCCCATCCCAACTCCCAAAAATTCCCATCCCAACACACGAAACGCCCATCCCAACATCTGGATCTCCTTCCCAGCAGCCCGAACTCCCATCCCTGAACTCCCATCCCAGCTCCCAAAATCCCTACCCCACCACCACCCTGAACCCCATCCCGGCGTCCAGAACCTCCATCCTGCCCTCCCAAGGTCCCCCATCCTGATACCCTGAACCCCCCCCAATCCCAACTCCCAAAACCCTCCCCGGGACTCTTCCCAACCATTCCCGCCATTGCCTCACTTGGATCCACCGCCGCCTCCTCCGGCTTTCCGGGCCCTCCGGAGCTGCGCCTGCCTCGCCCTCGTCTCCTCGTCCCTCCCTTTGTGCTTCTCCGACTTCTTCCTCTTCCTCTTCTCCCGCTTTTTCTTGGGTTTGGACACGGGGCCCTGCGAGAGGGCAGCCAGCTGCTCGTGCACGGCCCGCAGCTGTAGGGGGGAGGAGACAGCGGGGAGAGGGGGACGTCAGGGAGCGAATCCCGAGGGAATTCCGGCTGCGGAGCGTTGCCTGGGATGGGCCCCTCACCTGCTCCTGCAGCTCCGCCAGCCGGTTGGCTCGTTCCTCCTCGGAATCCGAGCTCTCCTCGCTCTCCGAGGAGCTTTCCGTGCTGGTCTCGTCGTCCTCGTCGTCTTCGTCGTCGTCCTCGTCGTCCTCGTCGCTGGAAGATTCCTCGGAGGAGGATTTGGGAACGGGCAGCGGGGTGGACACAGAGGGAGCTCCAGCGTCCTGCGGCTCGTCCGGCATTTTGGCGTAGCTGAACTCGAACACGTCCTGGAAGGACAGGGGGGAAACTCAGGATCGAGGGGGGAGTTCAGGGTGGGGTGGCCTGAGGTCTGGGACACCTGGAATCCCCCTCCTGACATCTGGAATCCCCCATTCCAGCACCTGAGATCCTCATCCCAACCCTCACCTTGTAATTAACCCCCACTCAGAAATCTGGAATCCCCCATTCCAGCACCTGAGATCCTCATCCCAACCCTCACCTTGTAATTAACCCCCACTCAGAAATCTGGAATCCCCCATTCCAGCACCTGAGATCCTCATCCCAACCCTGGAATCCCCCATTCCAGCACCTGAGATCCTCATCCCAACCCTCATAACCCCCACTCAGAAATCTGGAATCCCCCATTCCAACACCTGAGATCCTCATCCCAACCCTCATAACCCCCACTCAGAAATCTGGAATCCCCCATTCCAGCACCTGAGATCCTCATCCCAACCCTGGAATCCCCCATTCCAGCACCTGAGATCCTCATCCCAACCCTCACCTTGTAATTAACCCCCACTCAGAAATCTGGAATCCCCCATTCCAGCACCTGAGATCCTCATCCCAACCCTCATAACCCCCACTCAGAAATCTGGAATCCCCCATTCCAGCACCTGAGATCCTCATCCCAACCCTCACCTTGTAACCCCCACTCAGAAATCTGGAATCCCCCATTCCAGCACCTGAGATCCTCATCCCAACCCTCACCTTGTAATTAACCCCCCCTCAGAAATCTGGAATCCCCCATTCCAGCACCCGAGATCCTCATCCCAACCCTCATAACCCCCACTCAGAAATCTGGAATCCCCCATTCCAACACCTGAGATCCTCATCCCAACCCTCACCTTGTATAACCCCCACTCAGAAATCTGGAATCCCCATTCCAGCACCTGAGATCCTCATCCCAACCCTCATAACCCCCACTCAGAAATCTGGAATCCCCATTCCAGCACCTGAGATCCTCATCCCAACCCTCACCTTGTAATCCCCCACTCCAGAAATCTGGAATCCCCCATTCCAGCACCTGAGATCCTCATCCCAACCCTCACCTTAACTCCCCACTCAGAAATCTGGAATCCCCATTCCAGCACCTGAGATCCTCATCCCAACCCTCATAACCCCCACTCAGAAATCTGGAATCCCCATTCCAGCACCTGAGATCCTCATCCCAACCCTCTTATAACCCCCACTCAGAAATCTGGAATCCCCATTCCAGCACCTGAGATCCTCATCCCAACCCTCACTTGTAACCCCCACTCAGAAATCTGGAATCCCCATTCCAGCACCTGAGATCCTCATCCCAACCCTCACCTTGTAATAACCCCACTCAGAAATCTGGAATCCCCCATTCCAGCACCTGAGATCCTCATCCCAACCCTCATAACCCCCACTCAGAAATCTGGAATCCCCCATTCCAGCACCTGAGATCCTCATCCCAACCCTCACCTTGTAATTAACCCCCACTCAGAAATCTGGAATCCCCCATTCCAGCACCTGAGATCCTCATCCCAACCCTCACCTTGTAATTAACCCCCACTCAGAAATCTGGAATCCCCATTCCAGCACCTGAGATCCTCATCCCAACCCTCATAACCCCCACTCAGAAATCTGGAATCCCCATTCCAGCACCTGAGATCCTCATCCCAACCTCCTCTATAACCCCCACTCAGAAATCTGGAATCCCCATTCCAGCACCTGAGATCCTCATCCCAACCCTCACTAACCCCCACTCAGAAATCTGGAATCCCCATTCCAGCACCTGAGATCCTCATCCCAACCCTCACCTTGATTAACCCCCACTCAGAAATCTGGAATCCCCATTCCAGCACCTGAGATCCTCATCCCAACCCTCATAACCCCCACTCAGAAATCTGGAATCCCCATTCCAGCACCTGAGATCCTCATCCCAACCCTCAGTAACCCCCACTCAGAAATCTGGAATCCCCATTCCAGCACCTGAGATCCTCATCCCAACCCTCACCTTGTATAACCCCCACTCAGAAATCTGGAATCCCCATTCCAGCACCTGAGATCCTCATCCCAACCCTCACCTTGTAATTCCCCCACTCAGAAATCTGGAATCCCCATTCCAGCACCTGAGATCCTCATCCCAACCCTCATAACCCCCACTCAGAAATCTGGAATCCCCATTCCAGCACCTGAGATCCTCATCCCAACCCTCATAACCCCCACTCAGAAATCTGGAATCCCCATTCCAGCACCTGAGATCCTCATCCCAACCTCCTGTAACCCTACTCAGAAATCTGGAATCCCCCATTCCAGCACCTGAGATCCTCATCCCAACCCTCACCTGTAACCCCCACTCAGAAATCTGGAATCCCCATTCCAGCACCTGAGATCCTCATCCCAACCCTCACCTTGTAACCCCCACTCAGAAATCTGGAATCCCCATTCCAGCACCTGAGATCCTCATCCCAACCCTCACCTGTAACCCCCACTCAGAAATCTGGAATCCCCATTCCAGCACCTGAGATCCTCATCCCAACCCTCACCTTGTAACCCCCACTCAGAAATCTGGAATCCCCATTCCAGCACCTGAGATCCTCATCCCAACCCTCACCTTGTAACCCCCACTCAGAAATCTGGAATCCCCATTCCAGCACCTGAGATCCTCATCCCAACCCTCACCTTGTAACCCCCACTCAGAAATCTGGAATCCCCATTCCAGCACCTGAGATCCTCATCCCAACCCTCATAACCCCCACTCAGAAATCTGGAATCCCCCATTCCAGCACCTGAGATCCTCATCCCAACCCTCATAACCCCCACTCAGAAATCTGGAATCCCCATTCCAGCACCTGAGATCCTCATCCCAACCCTCGTAACCCCACTCAAATCTGGAATCCCCATTCCAGCACCTGAGATCCTCATCCCAACCTCACCTTGTAACTCCCCACTCAGAAATCTGGAATCCCCATTCCAGCACCTGAGATCCTCATCCCAACCCTCAACCCCCATTCCACCTGCAGATCCTCATCCCAGCCCTCACCTTGTAACCCCCTCAGAAATCTGGAATCCCATTCCAGCACCTGAGATCCTCATCCCAACCCTCACCTTGTAACCCCACTCAGAAATCTGGAATCCCCATTCCAGCACCTGAATCCTCATCCCAACCCTCACCTTGTAACCTCACTCAGAAATCTGGAATCCCCATTCCAGCACCTGAGATCCTCATCCCAACCCTCACCTTGTAATTACCCCCACTCAGAAATCTGGAGTCCCCATTCCAGCACCTGAGATCCTCATCCCAACCCTCACCTTGTAACCCCCACTCAGAAATCTGGAATCCCCCATTCCAGCACCTGAGATCCTCATCCCAACCCTTGTAACCCCCACTCAGAAATCTGGAATCCCCCATTCCAGCACCTGAGATCCTCATCCCAACCCTCACCTTGTAACCCCCACTCAGAAATCTGGAATCCCCCATTCCAGCACCTGAGATCCTCATCCCAACCCTCATAACCCCCACTCAGAAATCTGGAATCCCCATTCCAGCACCTGAGATCCTCATCCCAACCCTCACCTTAAGCTCCCCACTCAGAAATCTGGAATCCCCCATTCCAACACCTGAGATCCTCATCCCAACCCTCATAACCCCCACTCAGAAATCTGGAATCCCCCATTCCAGCACCTGAGATCCTCATCCCAACCCTCATAACCCCCACTCAGAAATCTGGAATCCCCCATTCCAGCACCTGAGATCCTCATCCCAACCCTCACCTTGTAACCCCCACTCAGAAATCCGGAGTCCCCATTCCAACATCTGAAAACCCCATCCCAAAATCCATTAAGCCCCATTCCGAATGCCATCCCACCATCCAGGTCCCCCACCCCAGGATCCCGAACCACCTCCATCCCAGTGTCCCAAACCCCTATCCCAACATCTCAAACGCTGGAATTCCAGGATTTTAATGGGATTTACGAGTTCAAGAGTGGGATCTCCCAGATTTTGAGGGGGTTGGGAATGACCTGGAGCTTCCTGGCCATGGCCACCACGTCGTGGTCGGGCGGGTTGTACTTGTAGCAGTTGGAGAACATCAACCGCACGTCGGCCGCGAATTCTTGGGCGTCGTGGTAGTCCCGGTTCTCCATCTTCCTCTGGGGGGGCAAAGGGACAGGGCTGACCCCCAAACCACCCCAAATCCACCTCAGGGACCCCTCAAAACCTCGCTGTGATTCCCCTTGAAGACCCCCTTCAAAAAAAAAATCCCAAATCCACCTTAGGGACCCCTCAAAACCTCGCTGTGATTCCCCTTGAAAAACCCCTTAAAAAAAAAAATCCCAAATCCACCTTAGGGACCCCTCAAAACCTCGCTGTGATTCCCCTTGAAGACCCCCTTAAAAAAAAAAATCCCAAATCCACCTTAGGGACCCCTCAAAACCTCGCTGTGATTCCCCTTGAAGACCTCATTAAAAAAAATCCCAAATCCACCTTAGGGACCCCTCAAAACCTCGCTGTGATTCCCCTTGAAGACCCCCTTCAAAAAAAATCCCAAATCCACCTCAGGGACCCCTCAAAACCTCGCTGTGATTCCCCTTGAAGACCCCCTTAAAAAAAAATCCCAAATCCACCTTAGGGACCCCTCAAAACCTCGCTGTGATTCCCCTTGAAAAGCCTCTTAAAAAAATCCCAAATCCACCTCAGGAACCCCTCAAAACCTCGCTGTGATTCCCCTTGAAGACCCCCTTCAAAAAAATCCCAAATCCACCTCAGGGACCCCTCAAAACCTCGCTGTGATTCCCCTGGAAGACCCCCTTAAAAAAAATCCCAAATCCACCTTAGGGACCCCTCAAAACCTCGCTGTGATTCCCCTTGAAGACCCCCTTAAAAAAAAAAATCCCAAATCCACCTTAGGGACCCCTCAAAACCTCGCTGTGATTCCCCTTGAAGACCCCCTTAAAAAAAAAATCCCAAATCCATCCCCTTGGGGCGCCTCCAAAACCCACCTGCGATTCCTGTTGGGAATCCCCCAAAAACACCCCTTGGGGACCCCTCAAAAACCCCCTCAGGGACCCCTCCAAACCCCCACTGCAATTCCTCTTGAGAATCCCCCAAAAACACCCCTTGGGGACCCCTAAAAACCCCCTTGGGGACCCCTCAAAAACCCCCTTGAGGACCCCTCCAAACCACCACTGCAATTCCCTTGAGAATCCCCCAAAAACACCCTTAGGGACCCTAAAAACCCCTTGGGGACCCCTCAAAAACCCCTTGAAGACCCCTCCAAACCACCACTCCAATTCCCTTGAGAATCCCCCAAAAACACCCCTTGGGGACCCCTCAAAAACCCCTTGGGGACCCCTCCAAACCACCACGGCAATTCCTCTTGAGAATCCCCAAAAACACCCCTTGGGGACCCCTGAAAAACCCCTTGGGGACCCCTCAAAAACCCCTTGGGGACCCCTAAAAACCACCACGGCAATTCCCCTTGAGAATCCCTCAAAAACACCCCTTGGGGACCCCTCAAAAACCCCTTGGGGACCCCTCAAAACCCCCTTGGGGACCCCTCAAAAACCCCTTGGGGACCCCTCAAAAACCCCTTGAGGACCCCTCCAAACCACCACTGCAATTCCCTTGAGAATCCCCCAAAAACACCCCTTGGGGACCCCTAAAAAACCCCTTGGGGACCCCTCAAAAACCCCTTGAGGACCCCTAAAAAACCCCTTGGGGACCCCTCAAAAACCCCTTGGGGACCCCTAAAAACCCTTGAGGACCCCTCCAAACCACCACTGCAATTCCCCTTGAGAATCCTCCAAAACCCCACAAACCCCTCTCTCCCAGATCCCTTCCCTCAACCGCTCCCAAGATTCCCAGGGTTCCCCAGAGGATTTTTGGGCTTGCTGGCTCCTGGGGGAGAGGGGTGGGGGTTCCAGAGCCCCCCACCTTGATGGTGCTGAGGTCCATGGGGTGCTTGATGATCTCGTGGTAGTCGTGCAGCCCCAGGGCCGAGGCGTCCACGGGTTTGTAGAAGGGCCAGGCGTAGGCCGCGTGCTTCTTGGACAGCAGCTCCTTCAGGATCCCGTTGCAGTACTTGAGCTGCTCCGAGAGCTTCCCCTTCTTGGAAGTTTGGTGCTGCTGGGAATCCGGCAGGTCCTTGCGGGGGGGTTTGATGGGGCGGCCGCTCTCGCGCCGGGCGGGGATCTTGGCGGGTTTCGGGGGGTCCGGGGGGGCTCCGGAGGCCGAGGGGGACGGGGAGGACTCGCCGCCGGTGCTGGTGGCGATGATGGCCGTGGTGGTGGGGGTGGTGGTGTCCGCTTTCCGCTTCACCCCCTTTTTCTGGGAGCAGGAAAGGTGGGATCAGAGGTGGACTGGTAGGTGGGACCCCTGACCTCGAATCTGGGCCCCCCCAGTTTGAGGTGTGGGACTCCCAGTTTGAGGTGTGGGACCCCCAGTTTGAGGTGTGGGACCCCCAGTTTGAGGTGTGGGACTCCCAGTTTGAGGTGTGGGACTCCCCAGTTTGAGGTGTGGGACCCCCAGTTTGAGGTGTGGGACCCCCAGTTTGAGGTGTGGGACCCCCAGTTTGAGGTGTGGGACCCCCAGTTTGAGGTGTGGGACTCCCAGTTTGAGGTGTGGGACTCCCAGTTTGAGGTGTGGGACCCTCCCAGCTCAACATTGGGAACCTCCGCATCGACATCTGGAAGCCTCATCCCAACATCCAGAAACTCCCCATCCCAAACACCAACATTCCCCTTCCCAGTGTCCAGAAACCCCATCCCAGTGTCCAGAACTCCCATCCCAACATCCAGAAACCCCATCCCAACACCAACATTCCCCTTCCCAGTGTCCAGAACCCCCATCCCAGTGTCCAGAACCCCCATCCCAACACCAACATTCCCCTTCCCAATGTCCAGAACCCCCATCCCAACATCCAGAACCCCCATCCCAACATCCAGAACCCCCATATCCCAACATCCAGCACCCTCTATTCCATCACCAACACCCCCTTTTCCCAGAACCCTCACCTCAGCCCCCTCAATCCCCCCACATCCCATCCCACCTCCTCCAGAATTCCCACCTTGGCCACGGGCTGCGTGGGCGCGGGCGGGGCCAGGACGGCGGGAGCGTTGGGATGCAGGGATTTCAGGATGGGGGCGGAGATGACCGAGGGGTGGGGGATGTTGACGATGGTTGTGGGGATTTCGGGCGTCGTGGCAGGGTACACCGTGGGCTGGGACACCGAGGACACGGCTGGGACCTGCTGAGCCGCCGTCAGCCCCGCCAGGAGCGCTGGAAGCAGAGAGGGGGGAAAAAAAAAAAAAACCAGGAATGTTGTTGTTATCCCAAGGGACACCTCGGGGAAAAGGGGCTGGGTGGGGGCCTCCCAAAAAATACAGGAAATACATAGAATAAAGGGTTGGAGAGCCCCTGAGCCCCCAGCTGTCATCCCAAAGGACACAGGGAACACCTGGAGACGGGGATTTGGGGACCCCAGGAATGTTGCTGTTATCCCAAGGGACACCCCGGGGAAAAGGGGCTGGGTGGGGGCCTCCCAAAAAATACAGGAAATACACAGAATAAAGGGTTGGAGAGCCCCTGAGCCCCCAACTGTCATCCCAAAGGACACAGGGAACACCTGGAGACGGGGATTTGGGGACCCCGGGAATACCAGTGTTATCCCAAGGGACACCCCGGGGAAAAGGGGCTGGGTGGGGGCCTCCCAAAGAATACAGGAAATACATAGAATAAAGGGTTGGAGAGCCCCTGAGCCCCCAGCTGTCATCCCAAAGGACACGGGGAACACCTGGAGACGGGGATTTGGGGACCCCGGGAATACCAGTGTTATCCCAAGGGACACCCCCAGGAAAAGGGGCTGGGTGGGGGCCTCCCAAAGAATACAGGAAATACACAGAGTGAAGGGTTGGAGAGCCCCTGAGCCCCCCAACTGTCATCCCAAAGGACACAGGGAACACCCGGAGACGGGGATTTGGGGACCCCGGGAATACCAGTGTTATCCCAAGGGACACCCCGGGGAAAAGGGGCTGGGTGGGGGCCCCCCAAAGAATACAGGAAATACACAGAATAAAGGGTTGGAGAGCCCCTGAGCCCCCAACTGTCATCCCAAAGGACACAGGGAACACCTGGAGACGGGGATTTGGGGACCCCGGGAATACCAGTGTTATCCCAAGGGACACCCCAGGGAAAAGGGGCTGGGTGGGGGCCTCCCAAAGGATACAGGAAATACACAGAGTGAAGGGTTGGAGACCCCTGAGCCCCCCAACTGTCATCCCAAAGGACACAGGGAACACCTGGAGACTGGGATTTGGGGACCCCAGGAATGTTGCTGTTATCCCAAGGGACACCCCGGGGAAAAGGGGCTGGGTGGGGGCCTCCCAAAAAATACAGGAAATACATAGAATAAAAGGTTGGAGACCCCTGAGCCCCCCAGCTGTCACCCCAAAGGACACAGGGAACACCTGGAGACGGGGATTTGGGGACCCCGGGAATACCAGTGTTATCCCAAGGGACACCCCAGGGAAAAGGGGCTGGGTGGGGGCCTCCCAAAGAATACAGGAAATACATAGAGTGAAGGCTTGGAGAGCCCCTGAACCCCCAGCTGTCATCCCAAAGGACACAGGGAACACCCGGAGACGGGGATTTGGGGACCCCGGGAATACCAGTGTTATCCCAAGGGACACCCGGGAAAAGAGGGCTGGGTGGAGGCCTCCCAAAAAATACAGGAAATACATAGAATAAAGGGTTGGAGAGCCCCTGAGCCCCCCAAGTGTCATCCCAAAGGACACAGGGAACACCTGGAGACGGGGATTTGGGGACCCCGGGAATACCGGTGTTATCCCAAGGGACACCCCCAGGAAAAGGGGCTGGGTGGGGCCCCCCAAATACAGGAAATACACAGAGTGAAGGGTTGGAGACCCCTGAGCCCCCCAACTGTCATCCCAAAGGACACAGGGAACACCTGGAGACAGGGATTTGGGGACCCCAGGAATGTTGCTGTTATCCCAAGGGACACCCCAGGGAAAAGGGGCTGGGTGGGGCCCCCCAAATACAGGAAATACATAGAATAAAAGGTTGGAGAGCCCCTGAGCCCCCCAACTGTCATCCCAAAGGACACAGGGAACACCTGGAGACGGGGATTTGGGGACCCCAGGAATACCAGTGTTATCCCAAGGGACACCCCCAGGAAAAGGGGCTGGGTGGGGCCCCCCAAATACAGGAAATACATAGAATAAAAGGTTGGAGAGCCCTGAGCCCCCCAACTGTCATCCCAAAGGACACAGGGAACACCTGGAGACGGGGATTTGGGGACCCCAGGAATACCAGTGTTATCCCAAGGGACACCCCGGGGAAAAGGGGCTGGGTGGGGGCCTCCCAAAAAATACAGGAAATACATAGAATAAAGGGTTGGAGACCCCTGAGCCCCCAGCTGTCATCCCAAAGGACACAGGGAACACCTGGAGACAGGGATTTGGGGACCCCGGGAATACCGGTGTTATCCCAAGGGACACCCCCAGGGAAAAGGGGCTGGGTGGGGCCCCCCAAATACAGGAAATACACAGAGTGAAGGGTTGGAGAGCCCCTGAGCCCCCAACTGTCATCCCAAAGGACACAGGAAACACCTGGAGACGGGGATTTGGGGACCCCAGGAATACCAGTGTTATCCCAAGGGACACCCCCAGGGAAAAGGGGCTGGGTGGGGGCCTCCCAAAAAATACAGGAAATACATAGAATAAAGGGTTGGAGACCCCTGAGCCCCCCAACTGTCATCCCAAAGGACACAGGAAACACCTGGAGACGGGGATTTGGGGACCCCGGGAATACCAGTGTTATCCCAAGGGACACCTGGCAACACCGGTGCCAGATCTGGGGACCCCCAGGACCCCTCAATGCCACCACGAGGGACACAAAACACCCGGTGAAGCTTTTAGGGAGCCGCCACTGTCACTCCCACGTTGTACCAACTTTTAGGGACCCCCAGCTCTCATTCCCAACTTTCAAGGCCTCCCTTTTCCCTCACCTGCCGCCCTGGACGCCCCCTTTTTGTGGCTGTTCTTGGCCACGGGCACCACGATCTCCTGCTCCTCCGGAGGCATCTGGGCCACCTTCTGCAGGAAGATCTTCTCCAGGGTCTGCGCCATCAGCACGATGTCATCCGTGGGCTGCGGGAATCATCGGATCCGGGGTCAGGGAACGCCGGGAACGACTTTTTTGGGGGGGTGCCAGGGGGTGTTTCTGGGGTGGGTCCCACCTTGTTGTAGATGTAGCAGTTGGTGAACATGGTGTTGAAGTCCTGCATGCACTCGGCAGCCCCCCAGTAATAGTTGTTCTCCAGGCGCCTCTTGATGGTCCCCATGTCCATGGGCTGCTTGATGATCTTGTGGTAATCCTGGGAAAACAGCGGCAACAGGGATCGGGGGGATCACTCAGACAGAGATAAAGGGGGTTTAGGGGGTGGAAAGCTGGGGGAGGGGAGGGATTCCCTGGGGATGTGGTGAGAATGACAAGCAGTGTCGCTGGAAGCGGCTCCGAAGTTGGGGGGGTTGGGGTGGTGAGAGAGGTGGGAGCAGCTGGGAGTGGGAATTTAAGGGGATTTAGGAGGGATTTGAGCTGAATTTAAAGGGAATTTAAGGCAAATTCTAGGGAAGTTTAAGCTAAACTCGAGGTGGATGTAAACTCGGTTTAGGACAAATTTAAGATGAACTTGAAGTAAACTGAACCTAAATTCAAAGTGAATCGAAGCTAAACTGAGCCCAGATTTAAAATAAACTTAAGAAGAATTTAAGCTGAGCTTAAGCTAAATTCAAACTGACTTATGCTAAACTCAGGCAAATTGAAACTGAACTTACAGCAAATTTAAACTAAATTCAAACTGAATCCAAGCTACATCTAAAGTGCTTTTATGCTGAATTTAAGCTAAATTTAAGCTGAAGTTATGCTGAATTAAGATTAAACTCAAGGGGAATTAAAGCCATACTGGAAGTGGATTTAAGTTAAATGTAAGGTGAACTTAAACTAAACTTAACATAAATTGAAGTTTAAGGTGGTTTTAAGCCAAATTCAAGCCAACTTTAAGCTAAACAAAAGCTGAATTCGAGCTAAACTTAAGATGGATTTAAGCTAAATTTAACATGGATTGAAACCAAATTTGAGGCGAATTTAAGCTAAACTTAAGACGAATTAAAGCTAAACTTCAGGTGAATTTAAGCTAAACTCAAGGTGAGTTAAAGCTAAACTCACCGGGAACCTAAATTTAAACATAAACTGAAATAAATCCAGGGTGAATTTAAGCCAAATTTACACCGAACTGAACCTAAACTAAAGGTGAACTGAAGGGCAATTAAAAACCTAATTTCAGGGGGCAATTTAAGCTGGGCTTAAGCCGAGCTTAAGCCAATCAGGAAGAGCAACCCCTCCGGTCAGAATTTACCTCCTCGGGCTTTAACTCCTTGGGCGCCACAGGTGCCTTAAATTTGGGGGCCTCGAGATGTCTTCTACAAACTCATGGATGGGAGACATCTGCAAAACGCATTCAGGGCACAAGAGATTAGGTCGGGAAGCGCCAGGAATATCCCCTCATCCATAACTTTGTAGGGACATCAAGGATCCCTCCTCTGGGATAGCGGGAGCCCCAGGGGGTGGATGTAGGATGGGATAACGGGGTGACACCTGTGGCCGAGCAGGATTAAAGCTGGATCTACCTCTGCCTGAGTGGGATAAAGGACTGGGGGGAGGAAGGGGGAGGGGAGGGGGTCGCACACCCACGCGGAATTCCCGCCCTCAGGAATTACCGGCAGGCCCAGCTTGACAGCGTCCACGGGCTGGCGGAAGGGCCACGCGAACTGGTGCTTCCACAGCGCCTTCATCACCACCTTGTGCAGGTACTGGAGCTGGTTGGTGAGCCGGCCGGGTTTTTTGGGGTTGGAAACCTCGGGAGGCGGCGGGTTGGCCTGAGGGTTGGGAAGGGCCGGAGCAGAGGCCATGGTGGGGCTCTCGAAGCCCTCGTAGAGCAGCGAGGGTTTGCGGATCCGCTTCCCGGGAGTCGACTCCGTGGGCGTCGCCAGTGCCATGAGCCCGGCATTGCCCTCCCCCAGGAGCCTGCGAGGGAGGGGAGGACACCTGGGATTCAGGGGTGGAATCCCGGGAGAAGCTGAAAGCGGCGCCCAGACCGCGTTCCCGTCACCACCGTCCAGGTCTTTGGGGATGAGGGGGAATTCTGGCCATGAAACCCCAGGGATTCTGGCCACAAACTCCTGGGAATTTCAGCCCTGAACTCCCATGGATTCTGCTCATATTCCCCCAGGAATTCTTTCCAGGAACCCCTCGGAATTTCGGCCCTGAACCCGCATAGATTTGGCAATAAAAACCCCCAGGAAGTCCAGCCGTGAAATTCCAGGGATTTCAGCTGTGAAGTGCCACGGATTTTGCCGTGAATCCCCATGGATTCTGCCCAGGAGCTCCCATGGATTCCAGTCACAAACCCTGGCCATGAATTCCCAGGAATTTCAGCCCTGAACCTCCATGGATTTTGCCATGAAACCCCCAGGAATTCCAGACGTGAACTCGCGGGAATTTCAATCGCGAATCCTCATGGATTCACCCCAGGAGCTCCCACGAATTTCAGCCACCTGGCATTGCCCTCCCCCAAGATCCTGCAGGGAGGGGAGGAGACACACAGGGGTTAAGGGAAAAGGGAGATGGATCCGCTTCCCAGAATTCCTGGGAGAGAATCCCGGAAGGAGCTGAGACTGCTCCTTGAGCTGCTATCCGGGCCACTACCACTGTCCAGATCTTTGGGATGCAGGGGAAGTTCCCATGGGAATTCTGGCCATGAACCCCCATGGACACTGCCCGTGGGCTCCCACGGATTTTGGCCATGAACTCCCATTAATTTTGGCCATGAACTCCCATGAATTTTGGCCATGAACTCCCGGGAATTTCAGACAGGATCCCCCATGGATTCTGCTGAGGAGCTCCCATGGATTTCAGCCACGATCCCCCAGGAATTCTGGCCACGAACTCCCAGGAAGTTCAAAGCCAAACCCCCACGGATTCTGCCATGAAAGAATATGGAACCCACTCGTGAGTTCCCATGGATTACAGCCACAAACCCCCAGGACTCTGTCCACAAGCTCCCAGCAGTTCACTTATTTCTGGGAAAAATCAGCATTTTAGAGCAATAATCAACATTTCATAGCAATGAAGGCTCTGAGGATCCCGAAATATCGAGAGAATAGGAAAACGATGGAAAACAAACCAGGAAATGACACAGTGGCCATGGGGACCCCTGGGACACCACCACCAACCTTTAGGGGAGTTTCCACATAACAAGAACCCCCAGGACACCAACACCAAGGTTTGGGGCGGTTGCCAGAACAGGGACCCCCCAGGACACTGATTCCAAAGCTTCAGGGACTCCCAGGACTCCCCCAGAATTCCAGCTCTTCCCACAACCAGCTCCTGGACAAGCTCTCCAGCCTCTCCCCCAGCTCAGCTAAATTTTAGGGAGGCTGGAACCCCCTTTTTTTTCCCCTGAGCTGACCTCTGGGTGACCCCCAGCAGTCTGCCCAATGTGACAAGGATGGGTGGCCCCCCCAAAGGCCACTGGCATAGCTTGGGGGGGGGGTTCCACAACGTCACTGTCACAGCACGAGGCTCCCGCAGGGTCGCAGTGTAGGGGTCACACCCTGTGGGGGGTCCCCACCGTGTTGGGATGACACAACCTGGGGGGTCCCACCGCGTGGGGAGTCCCACAAAATGGCACTGTTATGGCTTAGGGGGTCCTACGGCGTCACAACATGGGGGTCCCACAGAGACATTGTCACAGCTTGGGGTGCTCACAGTGACAATTTAGGAGTCCCACCGCACGGGGGGTCCTGCAATGACACTGTCACAGCACGGGAGTCCCACCCTGTAGGGCTCCCACAGTGCCGCTGTCACGAAGCGGGGGTCCCACAATGACTGTCACAGTTGCCATCTCACCACCCCAAAACACGCCCTTCCCGCCCCAAAACCCCTTTATTTCCCCCCCCCCCCTACCCGCCAACAAAGCACCTACTTGCTCTGGGGATTCACATTCTGCAACATCCCGACGGCTCCGTGCGCAGCCCGTGGGCCCTCGGCTCCTCTTCTTCCTCCTCCTCCTCCTCCTCCTCCCGCCGTCTCCTCCGACGAGCCCCCCACTTTGCCCGGCCAAAGCTCCGCCGCTCGCGGCCCGGTGGGGGCCCCCCCCCGTCAGCGCATCCCCGGCGGGATGAGGACGGGGAGGGGGTCGGCAGGCGAGCCAGGAGCCCCCCCTTTTCCTCTATTTAATTAATTTTCCCTCAGGAGGCGACGCCTGGACCCTCCCACGGCCTCAACATCCACAGGCGCGGCGAAAATGGCGGCGGACGCTGATGGGATGTAACGGGGGGGATACTGGAAGGGAGGGGGTCCCCTCTTTGGAGCTTCACCGAGAGGCACAAACCCTTCGCGACGCGCTCGATACAAGCCTCGGCGAGTCGCTCGGAGCCCGGAGCACCCGCAAGGACCGCAGACGAAGCGCTGAGCCGCGGGAAGGCCGGCGGATGACAGCGGATCGGCGGGATCAGCGGCCGCGCTCCATCTTGGCTCGCTGAGGGAGGTGGGGGGGGAAGGAGGAGGCGGCCGCTCGCCGCCGGTGGCCGCAGGCAGGGGTCGCTGCGGAGGCCGGGGAGAGTCTCCCCCCCTCGAAGCTCCTCCGGGGGGATGGAGCCGAGAGAGGTTGGTTGTTGGTTGTTTTTTTTTTTTTAAGGGGCCGCCCCTCTGCGCGCTCTCTCTCCCTGCCGGCGGCCGGACCAGCTCTCTCCCCTCGTCCACCGCGAAATGGCGCCGCTCGGCCTGCCCCCGCCCGCCCTTATATAGACGCGACCGGCCTCCCGATTGGCAGCCGGGGCCGCTGACGTCATGAACCCGCCCCTCCCCGCCCAGCCGCGGCCTCATTGGGCGGTGGCAATCCCAGTGCCGCGCTCTCATTAGCAGAACGCCGCGTCAATCACCCCTCCCTCCCACACGCGGCCCCACCCCCCCCCACGGCTTTTCCGCACGGCGCCTTCTTTGAGAGCGGGCGGCGCCCTCAACGACCATTGGTCAGCGCCGCGGCCAGCCGCGCGCTGATTGGCCGAAGGGCAGCGCGGTGGGCGGGGAGAAGGGCGGCGGTTGGCGCTGCGGTGAGGAGGGGGAAGAAGGGGCCGCCATCTTGAATGGCGGCGGCCGCGGGCGGGCGGACAATGAGCGTGGCCCTGACGGGCGGCCCCTCCGTGTTCCTCCCTTCTCCTCCGCTCCACCGAGCGCTGTGGGGACCCCCGCCCCGTTCCTCCCTCACCCCCTCGCGGCGCACGCGAACTCCTTATCACCCGCTTGACCCGCGCACCCCCGCCCCAACGCGCCACGCACCGCGCAGCCCCCGCGCGCTCCGCTCTCCACTGGTTCCCGGGGGTCGCCACCGCCTCCTTGGCCACACGCGGGACACCACGACCCCCACGAACGCCCCGCTGCCGGGGCCGCCAGCCAGGGTTAAGCGGCAATAAACCCCTCCCCCCCACCACCTCTCACCCCGCAACCCTGAGGGGCCCCGCGCTCGCGGGAGGGGGCTCAGCGTCCGCTCCCCCGCACGACATCACCCCAAACCCCTTCACTGAGCGGAAAGGGGTTCGCCTCCTTCAATTCTTCCCAGCCTTGTACTCCCCCCTCCGAACTCCACGCTGTTCGTGGAGGTCTCCGAGTCCCACTTCGAATCCTCCCTGCCCCACCCCACCCCCCCCAAAAGGCTGTGACACAGCACTTGGGGCCGCGCCCGCCGCTGCCGCCCCCGCGCGAGCACCCAAAAATGGCGCTTTTCGCCCCAAACCAGCGCACAAAGCCGGGACCGCCCCCCCCAGCTGTCACTCAAGGTGACCCGCGCCTCCCATTGGCTGAAGTGAGGTCCGGTGGGCGGGCATCGCTTGATTGATTGACGGCTCGTCAGCCCCCCTCACGTAACTTGCCCCGCCCCTCACGGCCCCCCCCTCAAAACTCCCCGAGAAATCACTCACCTGAGGGGTCTCCACGCCGGGCCGCGACCCCCGCGAACCCCGCTTCATCCGCGCCCCTCCTCCCCGAAAAGCCCCGTTTTGGGGGCAAAAAAAAAAAGGTGAAAAAAAAACCACCAAAAAAAAAAAAAATCATCCCGGGGCAGAAAAGGGAGCCGCGCGCTACGTCACCCGCGGCGTGATTGGCTACTCGTGGACACGTGACCACGCCCCCCCGAGGGGCTCTGTGGGGGGGGGTCTTAGTGCCCCGCGCATGCGCAGTGCGTCCTGCGCTGAGTGGGGGTCCCACCCGTGGTGTTGTCTTTGAGTGGGGGCCCAGGGGGATCCCACGACATTCCAGGGGTTGTCCACGACATTCCAAAGGTGACCCCACGGGGGAGGCAGCGCTGGGATCTGTGGGGGCGTCAGACGAGGTGCGAGGGTGTGGTAGGCACCCACGGCGGGGGGTCCCTGGGGGGGCACCCACGGGGGAGTTAGGGGTCCCGAATATCCAGGGTGACCCCACGGGGGTCCGCGACATCCCAGGAGTGCCCCACTGGCACCCGTGGGGGGGCTCAGGTGAAGTGGGAGGTGTGGGGGCCCCGCGCCCTTAATTACCACGACACCACTTAATTAACCACCGTGACGTCACCACTTTAAGTTTGGGGGGGTTTTTGGGATGATTGTCCCCCTCTCGGTGACTTCCACGCCTCTGTCACCTCAACCGTGCTCTACTCGACGCTTCTCTACCCGGCAACAAGTGACGTACTCGAACGGAGCGCTGCCATTGGTCAGCGCGTCCCGGGGGGGCGGGTGGAGGGGGGGGAGTTTGGGAAGAGGTTTTTGGGGGAGGATGGGGAGGAGTTTTTGGGAGGGTTTGCGGAGGTCGTGGGTGGGGTTCCCCCCACCCCAACTGTGGCTTCGGGGCGAGGGGATGGGTGGCAGTTTTTGGGGCTTCTGGCCCCGCTGTTCAGGGGTTTTGGGGTTCGCCGCTGCCGTCACCCCTGGTAGGAGGAAGGGGAAGGGGGGAGAGGAGGGAGGGAGGGAGAAGGGACTGGTTTGGGGGTGGGAGGGGGAGGGGGTGAGCTCCTACCCGCACCTGGCTGCCTGTACCCCTCCCTGTACCTCTGCCTGTACCTCTGCCTGTACCTCGGGTTATCCCCCCTAAATCCCTGCCTGTACCTCTGCCTGTACCTCGGGTTATCCCCCCTAAATCCCTGCCTGTACCTCGGGTTATCCCCCCTAAATCCCTGCCTGTACCTCTGCCTGTACCTCGGGTTATCCCCCTAAATCCCTGCCTGTACCTCTGCCTGTACCTCGGTTATCCCCCTAAATCCCTGCCTGTACCTCTGCCTGTACCTCGGTTATCCCCCTAAATCCCTGCCTGTACCTCTGCCTGTACCTCGGGTTATCCCCCTAAATCCCTGCCTGTACCTCTGCCTGTACTCGGTTATCCCCCTAAATCCCTGCCTGTACCCCTGCCTGTACCTCGGGTTATCCCCCTAAATCCCTGCCTGTACCTCAGGTTTATCCCCTAAATCCCTGCCTGTACCCCCTGCCTGTACCTCGGGTTATCCCCCCTAAATCCCTGCCTGTACCTCGGGTTATCCCCCCTAAATCCCTGCCTGTACCTCTGCCTGTACCTCAGGTTATCCCCCTAAATCCCTGCCTGTACCTCAGGTTATCCCCCTAAATCCTGCCTGTACCTCTGCCTGTACCTCGGCTTATCCCCCTAAATCCCTGCCTGTACCTCAGGTTATCCCCTAAATCCCTGCCTGTACCTCTGCCTGTACCTCGGGTTATCCTCCCTAAATCCCTGCCTGTACCTCTGCCTGTACCTCGGGTAACCCCCCCTAAATCCCTCCCTGTACCTCTGCCTGTACCTCGGGTTATCCCCCCTAAATCCCTGCCTGTACCTCGGGTTATCCCCCCTAAATCCCTGCCTGTACCTCTGCCTGTACCTCGGGTTATCCCCCCTAAATCCCTGCCTGTACCTTGGGTTATCCCCCCTAAATCCCTGCCTGTACCTCGGGTTATCCCCCCCTAAATCCCTGCCTGTACCTCGGGTTATCCCCCCTAAATCTCCTGCCTGTACCTCGGGTTATCCCCCTAAATCCCTGCCTGTACCTCGGGTTATCCCCCTAAATCCCTGCCTGTACCTCTGCCTGTACCTCGGGTTATCCCCCTAAATCCCTGCCTGTACCTCGGGTTATCCCCCTAAATCCCTGCCTGTACCTCGGGTTATCCCCCTAAATCCCTGCCTGTACCTCTGCCTGTACCTCGAGTTATCCCCTCTAAATCCCTGCCTGTACCTCGGGTTATCCCCCTAAATCCCTGCCTGTACCTCGGGTTATCCCCCTAAATCCCTGCCTGTACCTCTGCCTGTACCTCGGGTTATCCCCCCTAAATCCCTGCCTGTACCTCTGCCTGTACCTCGGGTTATCCCCCCTAAATCCCTGCCTGTACCTCGGGTTATCCCCCCTAAATCCCTGCCTGTACCCCCTGCCTGTACCTCAGGTTATCCTCCCTAAATCCCTGCCTGTACCTCGGGTTATCCCCTAAATCCCTGCCTGTACCTCTGCCTGTACCTCGGGTTATCCCCTAAATCCCTGCCTGTACCTCGGGTTATCCCCCTAAATCCCTGCCTGTACCTCTGCCTGTACCTCGGCTTATCCCCCTAAATCCCTGCCTGTACCTCAGGTTATCCCCAAACCCTGCCTGTACCTCTGCCTGTACCTCAGGCTATCCTCCTAAATCCTGCCTGTACCTCTGCCTGTACCTCAGGTAACCCCCTAAATCCTGCCTGTACCTCTGCCTGTACCTCGGGTTATCCCCTAAACTCCCTGCCTGTACCTCTGGTTATCCCCTAAATCCTGCCTGTACCTCTGCCTGTACCTCGGGTTATCCTCCTAAATCCCTGCCTGTACCTTGGGTTATCCCCCTAAATCCCGCCTGTACCTCGGGTTATCCCCTAAACCCTGCCTGTACCTCTGGGCTTATCCCCCTAAATCCCTGCCTGTACCTCGGGTTATCCCCCAAATCCCTGCCTGTACCTCGGGTTATCCCCTAAATCCCTGCCTGTACCTCTGCCTGTACCTCGGTTATCCCCCTAAATCCCTGCCTGTACCTCAGGTTATCCCCTAAATCCCTGCCTGTACCTCAGGTTATCCCCCTAAATCCCTGCCTGTACCTCTGCCTGTACCTCGGGTTATCCCCCTAAATCCCTGCCTGTACCTCGGGTTATCCCCTAAATCCCTGCCTGTACCTCAGGTTATCCCCTAAATCCCTGCCTGTACCTCAGGTTATCCCCCTAAATCCCTGCCTGTACCTCAGGTTATCCCCCTAAATCCCTGCCTGTACCTCGGGTTATCCTCCTAAATCCCTGCCTGTACCTCTGCCTGTACCTCGGGTTATCCCCCTAAATCTGCCTGACCCTGCCTGTACCTCAGGTTATCCCCCTAAATCCCTGCCTGTACCTCGGGTTATCCTCCCTAAATCCCTGCCTGTACCTCGGGTTATCTCCCTAAATCCTGCCTGTACCCCTGCCTGCACCTCCTTCCCTGTTCCCCCTTCCTCTCCTTTCTCTCTTCCCTTTTCCTGTTCCCTCTTCCTTCCCTCTTTTTTTCCTCCCCTTTTCTTCCTTTTTTCTTCCTCTTTTCTCCCCCTTTTTCTTCTCCTTTTTTTCCTCCCCTAAACCTCAAACCCTCAAACTACTCCATCCCATCCAGCACTCCTAAACCCTCAAATCCTCCCCAATCCCAGCAACTCCCCAACTACTCCAAATCCCCCCAAATCCTCCCCAAATCCCCATAAACTCCCCCAACTACCCCAAAATCCCCCAGGACCCCTCAAATCCTCCCCAAAATCCCCAGTTCCCCCAGACGCCCCAGGACCCCCAAACTACCCCAATTCCCATCCAGATCCTCCCAAGACTCCCTCATATCCCCCCAGATTCCGCATTTCCCCCTGCGTATCCTTCAGGACCCTCCAAATCCCCAAAATCCCCCAAATCCCCTCAAACCCCCTCAACTCCCCCTGTCCCCCCAGAGCCCCCTCCCACCTCCTGGCTGAGGTCCTCACCTGCCAACGGGACACCCCTTCCCTGGACCTTTCCCTCACCTTGGACGGGCAGCGACTCTACGGCTTCGACTTCCCGGGATCCGGTGGCTCCCGGGGCTCCCGGAGCTGCCCCCGCTGCCCCCGGACCTGGAGACCCCAGCGGAGCTGCGCCTGGACGTGAAGCTGTGCCAGGATGTCCTGGGCTGGCTCGGCCCCCAGGCCAGGGGGTCCTGCCCGAGGCCAGGGTTGGTGACAAAGGCAGGGGAGGGGTCGGGTGGAGCTCTGTCCCGCTGGGTGGGGGTGGAAGATGGGGGTGGGGGGTGGGGGGTGGCACCCCCAGGTCCGTGGATCCGTGTCCAGGTGTCCCCCTAAGAAGGTGGGGGTGGAAGGATGGAAGAAATTGGGGGATGGGAGGGATGGAAGAACTTGGGGATGGAAGAACTTGGGGGATGGAAGGATGGAAGAACTTGGGGATGGAAGGATGGAAGAACTTGGGGATGGAAAGGATGGAAGAACTTGGGGATGGAAGGATGGAAGAACTTGGGGATGGAAGGGATGGAGACGAGGGAAGAACTTGGGGATGGAGACGAGGGAAGAACTTGGGGATGGAAGGATGGAAGAACTTGGGGATGGAAGGATGGAAGAACTTGGGGGTGGAAAGGATGGAAGAACTTGGGGGTGGAAGGGAGGGAAGAACTTGGGGATGGAAGGGATGGAGACGAGGGAAGAACTTGGGGATGGAAGGATGGAAGAATTTGGGGATGGAAGAACTTGGGGGTGAAAGGGATGGAGACGAGGGAAGAACTTGGGGGATGGAAGGGATGGAAGAACTTGGGGATGGAAGGGATGGAAGAACTTGGGGATGGAAGGGATGGAAGAACTTGGGGATGGAAGGGATGGAAGAACTTGGGGATGGAAAGATGGAAGAACTTGGGGATGGAAGGGATGGAAGAACTTGGGGATGGAAGGATGGAAGAACTTGGGGATGGAAGGATGGAAGAACTTGGGGATGGAAGGATGGAAGAACTTGGGGGTGAAAGGATGGAAGAACTTGGGGATGGAAGGGATGGAGACGAGGGAAGAACTTGGGGGATGGAAGGATGGAAGAACTTGGGGATGGAAAGGATGGAGACGAGGGAAGAACTTGGGGATGGAAGGATGGAAGAACTTGGGGATGGAAGGATGGAAGAACTTGGGGATGGAAGGGATGGAAGAACTTGGGGATGGAAAGATGGAAGAACTTGGGGATGGAGACGAGGGAAGGATTTGGGGATGGAAGGGATGGAGACGAGGGAAGAACTTGGGGATGGAAGAACTTGGGGATGGAAGGGATGGAGACGAGGGAAGAACTTGGGGATGGAAGGATGGAAGAACTTGGGGATGGAAAGATGGAAGAACTTGGGGATGGAAGGATGGAAGAACTTGGGGGATGGAAGGGATGGAGACGAGGGAAGAACTTGGGGATGGAAGGATGGAAGAACTTGGGGATGGAAGGATGGAAGAACTTGGGGATGGAAAGATGGAAGAACTTGGGGATGGAAGGATGGAAGAACTTGGGGGATGGAAGGGATGGAAGAACTTGGGGATGGAAGGGATGGAGACAAGGGAAGGACTTGGGGATGGAAGGGATGGAAGAACTTGGGGGATGGAAGGGATGGAAAGATGGAAGAACTTGGGGATGGAAGAACTTGGGGGATGGAAGAACTTGGGGATGGAAGGATGGAAGAACTTGGGGATGGAGACGAGGGAAGAACTTGGGGATGGAAGGATGGAAGAACTTGGGGATGGAAGGGATGGAGACGAGGGAAGAACTTGGGGGATGGAAGGGATGGAAGAACTTAGGGATGGAAGAACTGGGGGGTGAAAGGGATGGAGACGAGGGAAGAACTTGGGGGATGGAAGGATGGAAGAACTTGGGGATGGAAAGGATGGAAGAACTTGGGGATGGAAGGATGGAAGAACTTGGGGGATGAAAGGGATAGAGGGACTTGGGGATGGACGGGAATTGGGAATGGAAAAAACTTAGGCATGGAAAAAAACCCAGATTCATAAAAACCTCTGGCTTCAGCAAAAGCTCAACCACGAGACCGGGATTGGAGGTTCCCCCATCCCTGGAGCACCCCCAAGGCCAGGAATCAGGGTGGGATGTCCCTTTGGGATGGGACCTCCAAAAGGTCCCATCCCACCATTTTTACGGGATGCAATCCCCGCAGGAACGCCGGTGGCCCAGGTGTTCCCGGTGCTGCCACCGGCGCTGGGCGAGGCCAACACCCTGGTGTGCCTGGTGGAGAATGTCTTCCCACCGGCCCTGGACATCACCTGGACCCGGGGGGGTGTCCCCCTCACCCAGGGGGTCACTCAGGGGCCCTTCACTCCCACCCCGGAGCTCACCTTCTGGACCTTGTCCCACCTGGAAGTGACCCCGGAGCGTGGGGACGTCTTCGCCTGCCTGGTGACCCCTCAGGGGTACAACACTTCGGTGGTCACCTACTGGGGTGAGAGGGGGGCACCAGAGCATGGGGGGGACACCCTGGGGGGGGGAGGGTCCTGGTCCTGACCCCAGTCCCAGTTCTGATCCTGTTCTCAGTCCTGGTTCTGGTTCTGATCCTAGTCTGGGTCCCTAATCCTGGTCCTGTTCCCAGTCCCAGTTCTGGTCCTGTTCTCAGTCCTGGTTCTGGTTCTGATCCTAGTCTGGGTCCCTAATCCTGATCCTGGTTCCTGTCCTGATCCTGGATCTGATCCAGGCCCTGCTCCTGATCCCAGTCCCGGTCCTGGTTGTAGTCCTTGTCCCGGTTTTGATCCTGATCCTGCTCCTGATCCCGGTCCTTGTCCCCATCCCGCTCCTGCTCCCCAATCCCAACCCACATCCCGCTGCCTCTCCCGTTCCCACAGTGCCCCCAGAGCCTCTGGAGGTGCCGGAGCTGCCGATGGTGCTTTGTGGGGCTGCGATGGCGCTCGGGGGGGTCCTGGCACTCCTGGGGCTCTCCCTGCTCCTGCTTTCCCGGACGGATCCCCAAGGTACGTTTTGGGGGATCCCCGAGGAGGGGGAAGGAGGAGCCTCAGGAATGTCCTCAACCCCTCTCTTTGTGTCCCCTCCCACAGGCTGAGCAGAGGAGGGAGAAGCTCCATGTGGGAATTTGGAGGGGAGGGGGGAAAGAACTTGGATGTTCCTGACCTCCAATTCCCACCATTCCTAATAAACTCCACCTTTGGTTACGGCTGAGCTCGTGTCCTCATGTGTTTGTCCCGTTCAGGAGCCATTCCCAGCTGGAAATGGTGGGATCTGTATCCCAGTTTTTCCACTGGGAAGGGTGGCATGTGATCCACCGGTGGCTGATCTTGAGATTTATCCCGTTCCAGAGCCATTCCCAGAGTTTTCCCACTGGGGAAAGGTGGCATGTGATCCACTGGTGGCTTCTCCAGTCCTGGTCCTGGTCCCGGTCCTGATCCCAGTTCTGGTCTTGATCCCAGTCCTGATCCTGATCCCGGTCCCAGTCCTGATCCTGATCCCGGTCCCAGTCCTGATCCTGATCCCGGTCCTGATCCCGATCCCTAGTCCTGATCCCGGTCCTGATCCTGATCCTGATCCCGATCCCGGTCCTGATCCCGATCCCTAGTCCTGGTCACGGTCCTGATCCTGATCCCAGTCCTGATCCCAATCTCTAGTCCTGATCCCAGTCCTGATCCTGATCCCGGTCCTGATCCTGATCCCGGTCCTGATCCCGATCCCTAGTCCTGGTCACGGTCCTGATCCCGATCCCGGTCCTGATCCCGATCCCTAGTCCTGGTCACGGTCCTGATCTTGATCCTGATCCCACTCCTGATCCTGATCCCGGTCCTGATCCCAATCCCTAGTCCTGGTCACGGTCCTGATCCCGATCCCTGGTCTCTGATCCTACTCTAGTCCTGATTCCGGTCCTGATCCTGATCCCGGTCCTGATCCCAATCCCTAGTCCTGATCCCGGTCCCGATCCCGATCCCTAGTCCTGATCACGGTCCTGATCCTGATCCTGATCCCGATCCTGATCCCGATCCCTAGTCCTGGTCACGGTCCTGATCCTGATCCCGGTCCTGATCCCGATCCCTAGTCCTGGTCACGGTCCTGATCCTGATCCCGGTCCTGATCCCAGTCCTGATCCCAATCCCTAGTCCCGGTCACGGTCCTGATCCTGATCCCAATCCCTAGTCCCGGTCACGGTCCTGATCCTGATCCCAATCCCTAGTCCCGGTCACGGTCCTGATCCTGATCCCGATCCCAGTCCTGGTCCCGGTCCTGACGGTGTTCCCAGTCCCGGCCTAAGTCCGGCCAGCGGCGGCCTCGGGCGAGTCCTGCCCCGCAACTGGTGACGCGCCTCGGCCGCCCTCGCTCATTGGGTGTCCCAGGGGCCCTCCCGCCCATGGGCGGGGCTTAAAGGCTTGGTCCGAGCTGCCGGGGGGGGGTCCGGGAGGGTCTCAGAGCACGGCCCGACTCGGCAGAGCCCGGGATGTTGGTGCTGCTCGTCCTGGTCCTCGGGACCCCCCACGCAGGTGGGATTTGGGAAGGGGGCGAAAACTTTGGGAGAGATTTCTGGGGCGTTTTGGGTGGGCTCAGTCCTGTGGGACCCCGGATTTTTTGGGGGGAGGGAACAAGGGGAAGGTTTGAGGGGGATTCGTTTTATGGGGGCAAGAGGTGGGTTTGGGGGGGGGGGGGCCCCCAAACCTCCGGGCTCCAAATCCCCTCCAAATCCCCCCAAATCCTCTTCCCCCAGACACCTTCGTGGTCCAGGTGGCCAGCGAGTGCCCAGTGGTGGCCACCAACGGCTCCTTCGGCCTCACCCTCCTCTTCAACAAGCTCCCCCTGGTCTGCGTGGACCCCCAGGGTCCCCCCAAATTCGTGCCCTGCGCAGGGGGGGGACCCCTGGAGAAGGTGGGGGCCAAACTGGCCGATACCCTCAACGGGGACCCCCGCTGGGGGGAGAGGCTCCAAAAAAGGGGGGGGGTGTGCACCCAACTGCCCCCAAAAGTGTGGGGGGACACGGCCCTGAGGAGAGGTGAGAGTTTGGGGCAGGGACTGGGGGGGATTGGAGGGGGTTGCAGGGGATATGGGGAGATTGGGAATGAGAGAATTGGGAATGGGGGATTTTATGGAAGGAATTCCACGGGGGGGGATTGGGAAATGGGGGGGATTTGGGGGTTTTTAATCCGTTGGGGGGGAATTGGGGTTGTTTTTTTTTTTTTAGGGGTGAGTTCATGGGGGGATTTGGGAATGGGGGAATTGGGAATGCGGGGCTTTATGGGGAGGATTCCATTGGGGGGATTTGGGAATGGGGGAATTGGGAATGCGGGGCTTTATGGGGAGGATTCCATTGGGGGGATTTGGGAATGGGGGAATTGGGGCTTTATGGGGAGGATTCCATTGGGGGGATTTGGGAATGGGGGAATTGGGGCTTTATGGGGAGGATTCCACTGGGGGGATTTGGGAATGGGGGAATTGGGACTTTATGGGGAGGATTCCATTGGGAAGATTTGGGAATGGGGGAATTGGGGCTTTATGGGGAGGATTCCATTGGGAAGATTTGGGAATGGGGGAATTGGGAATGCGGGGCTTTATGGGGAGGATTCCATGGGAAGATTTGGGAACAGGGCATGGGAATTGAGGCCCCCCATGAGGTTTATGGGGGGGGGGATTGGGAACAGGGGATTTCATGGGGCTGGGGGTGGTTCTGGGGGGGGAAATGAGCTCTCCATGACCTCATCCTACTCCCCCACCCCCCTTTATCCAGTGCCTCCCAAAATCCGCGTCGTCCCCTCGGCGACGGGAAACGCCCGGACCCCCCTCGTCCTGACGTGCCACGTGTGGGGCTTTTACCCCCCCGAGCTGAACCTCGCCTGGCTCAGGAACGGGTTGCTCCTGGACGACCCCCAGGGCCCCCCCGGGACCCCCCCGATTGTCCCGATGGGGAGCTGGACCTACAGGAGCGAGGGGACCCTCGAGGTGCCGCCCCCCGAGCCCGGGGACACCTTCACGTGCTCGGTGCAGCACCCCAGCCTCCAGCAGCCCCTCCTGGAGGATTGGGGTGGGTGAAGTCGCTCCAAATCCTCCCAGAACACCTTCAAATATTCCCAGAACCCACCAAAGACATCCCACCCCAAAGACCGTGGTACCCCACCCCCCCCAGGACCCCTCAAACCCTCCCAGAACCCCCAAAGGTTCACCTCAAAAATCTCATCTACCCCTCCCAAAATCATCCCAGAACCCACCAAAGACATCCCACCCCAAAGACCGTGGTACCACCCACCCCACCCAGGACCCCTCAAACCCTCCCAGAACCCCCAAAGGTTCACCTCAAAAATCTCATCCACCCCTCCCAAAATCATCCCAGAACCCACCAAAAAGTCTGTAAGACACCTAAAGCTCCCCCCATAACCCCTCCCAGCACCCCTAAAAACCCCCTACAAACCCTCCCAGACCCCCCCATTTCCCCCATAATCCCCCTGCAATGCCCAAACCCCCTCACAGGCTCCCCAAAACCCTCCCAGGGCCCCCCACAATCCCCTCAGAACCCCCAAACCCTCCCAGACTCCTCCAACCTCCCCCAACCCTCCCTAAAATGCCCCCAACCGCCCTCCTAAGCCACTCCCAGCCCCCCAAATCCCCTCTAACCCCGAAACCCCCTAAACCCCCAATATCTCCCCAGCTCCAGGCCTGGCCCCACGGCTGTCTCTGCTGGTGGCCTTGGCTACCCTGGCCATGATTTTGGGGCTCTTCCTCTTCGCCTTTGGCTTCTGGAGGTACCAGAAGAAGCTCCCAAAGCCAGGTGAGACCCTTAAGGGCCACAAGGGGGGTGGTCTTGGGATGACAAACACCCCCCTGACCGCCCTTTCCCCCCCTGTTTGCAGGTTACACCCCCCTCCCAGGTGACAGCTCTGCAGGTAAAGGAAATCCCCCCGCCCCAAATAGCCCCAAAATGCCCCCAAATGGCCCCAAATGAGGGGTCCCTGGCCCCTCTGGGGATGTTCTCCCTTCTGCCACCCCCATCCCCTCCCTCAGGCAGCATCTGAGGACCCCCCCAGGACCCCCAGGACGGCAACAGCGCGTCTGTGACGGACTCCGAGCCCCCCAAAACCCCCAACCCTCCCCAAAATGTCCCCACAAAACGTCCCCCGAAAGGTGGAAATAAAGATGGTCATTTTGTGACGAACCAATTTTTCGGGTTGGCTGTGACACGAGGGAGACAATCCCCCACCCAGAGGGGGGTCCCCGACTTTCCTTTGCCCCTTTTCCTGCCTTTTTCACCCCAAAACCCCCGCGCGAGATTTGCCTAGCAACTGGTGACCTCACGAGCTGCGCGGCTCTTGATTGGTGTATGGGAGACGGCCCCGCCAATGGCTTCGCTGTCCACCCGCGAGAGCCCCCTGAAGGCCTTTGGGGCTCTCTGACGCCACTCCGTCGTGTCCCTCCCCGCGTGTTTTTACCCCTCCATAGGGTCACCTTGTGCCTCCCACGCGTGTTTATAGCGAGTTTTCACTCGGCCTCCCCTGTGGCCGAGCGCCCTCAACAAGTATGGCGGCGTGTGGGCGAGCGCCCTCAACAAACATGGCGGCCGCGGCTTCACGCGCGTCGAAGGCCGGACCAGGAGCGGTGAAGGGAGGGCAGGAAGGGCGGAAGAGTGGCGTCATATTGAGGTTTGCGCATGAGCAGTCGGAAGCGAGCCCCGCGCCCTTCTATAAGAGCTTGGGAAGCCCCGTGCGCTCCTCTTTTCGCGGTCGGAGGTGGAGGCGCCGCCATGTGAGAGGGAAAGGGGGGGGAAAAGTGGGATTTGTGAGGGGAAAAGTGGGATTTGTGAGGGGGAAAATGGGATTTGTGAGGGGGAAAATGGGATCGGGGCTGAGGGGGAGTCCTGGGAGGGGGTTTAGGGGGGTTGGAGGCCTGGGAGATGGCGGGGAAGGGAGGAAAAAAGGGGCTTGAAGGGGGAGTTGGGGGGAGGGGAAGTGGATCCTGAGGGTTTTTCCTGGGGTTTAATTGAAAGGGTTTGGTCGGGATTTGCCTGGTTGAGGGATTTGGGGAAGAGAAGGGAGGAGAGTTGGAATGGGGGATAAAAGTGTGGGAAAAGGGGGATAAAACTGAGGGAAAAGGGGGATCCACAGTGGGAAAACAGGGATTCAGATTGGGAAAGGGGGGAATAACAGTGGGAAAAGAGAGATCCACAGTGGGAAAACCTGTGAAAAGAGAGGGAAAAGAGGGATTCAGAGTGGGAAAGGGGGGGGATCCCATTGTGACCCCGTTTTCCGAACCCCTTTTCTCACATTTATCCCATGTTTTTCCATGTGTTTTTCCAGCATGACCGACTGGGAGACGGCGCCGGCCGTGACCGAGACTCCAGATATCAAACTTTTTGGGAAGTGGAGCACGGATGATGTGCAGATCAACGACATCTCCCTGCAGGTGACCCGGAGTTCTGGGGGGCCCAGAGGGGGAAAAAGGGGATCCAGAGGAGGAAAAAAGTGGGAAAAGGAGGATGCAGAGTGGGAAAGAGGAAGCCAGAGTAGGAAAACAGGGGGGTTTGAGGGGGGAGAGGGGATCCAGAGTGGGAAAAAAAAGGGAAAAGGGTGGGAAAGAAGGATCCAGAGTAGGGAGAAGGTGGGAGAGGAAGGATCCAGAGTGGGAGAAGAGCAGCAAAAGAAGGATCCAGTGAGGGAGAAGGGTGGGAAAAGAAGGATCCAGAGTAGGGAAAAGGTGGGAAAAGAAGGACCCGGAGTAGGAAAAAAGTGGGGAAAGAAGGATCCCAGAGTAGGAGAAGAGCAGCAAAAGAAGGATTCAGGGTAGGTAAAAAGTGGAAAAAGAAGGATCTGGAGAGGGAGAAGAGTGGGAAAAGAAGGATCTGGAGTTGGGAAAAGGTGGGAATAGGAAGATCCAGAGAGGGAGAAGAGTGGGAAAAGAAGGATGTGGAGTTGGGAAAAGAAGGATCTGGAGTTGGGAAAAGAATGATCCAGAGAGGGAGAAGAGTGGGAAAAGAAGGATCTGGAGTTGGGAAAAGAAGGATCCAGAGAGGGAGAAGAGTGGGAAAAGAAGGATGTGGAGTTGGGAAAAGAAGGATCTGGAGTTGGGAAAAGGTGGGAATAGGAAGATCCAGAGAGGGAGAAGAGTGGGAAAAGAAGGGTGTGGAGTGGGAAAAAGAGGGAGAAAAGGATGTAGAGTGGGAAGAAGTGGGAAAAGAAGGATCTGGAGTTGGGAAAAGGTGGGAATAGGAAGATCCAGAGAGGGAGAAGAGTGGGAAAAGAAGGGCATAGAGTGGGAAAAAGTGGGAAAAGAAGGACTCAAAGTAGGAAAAAAAAAAGATCCCAGTTGGGCCGAGGAGGCTCCCGAGGAGCACACCAGGCTTGTCTTTGCATCCCTATGGATCCGGGGGGCGGAAAGGCTGGAATTGCCGCTGTTCCCGGCAGGATTACATCGCGGTGAAGGAGAAATACGCCAAGTACCTCCCGCACAGCGCCGGGCGCTACGCGGCCAAGCGCTTCCGCAAGGCGCAGTGCCCCATCGTGGAGAGGCTCACCAACTCCATGATGATGCACGGCAGGAACAACGGCAAGAAGCTCATGACGGTCAGGATCGTGAAGCACGCCTTCGAGATCATCCACCTGCTCACCGGGGAGGTGGGAATTCCACCGGGAGTTGTTGGGAATACGGGCGGGGCGGGGGAAAGCCGCGGCTCCGGGAGCTGGGAAAGGCGTGGCATTTGGGGGGTTTTGGGGTTTCAGGAGAGGGGTTTTTTGGCATCCAGAAAGGGGTGTTTTGGGATCTGGAGGGTCTGAATTGCCAGGTTTTTTCCCCACAGAACCCCCTCCAGGTGCTGGTCAACGCCATCATCAACTCGGGCCCCCGTGAGGACTCGACTCGGATCGGCCGCGCTGGCACCGTCCGGAGACAGGCCGTGGACGTGTCCCCCCTGCGCAGGGTCAACCAGGTATCCCAAAATTCCCCCAATCCTGGGGGTCTCCCAGCCCCAGGATCACCAAATCCTGGAATTCCCAAATCTCGGCATGCCCAGGATCCCCCCCAAATCCTGGGGTAATCATCGCAAATCCCAGGCAGGCCATGGGGGTGTCCCCTGCCCGTGCGGGGTCAGCCAGGTGTCCCCATTGCAGATCCCCCAAATCCCGGGATCCCGGATTCCTTGATCTCAAATCTCCACATGCCAGGATCACCCAAGCCCTGCAACACCCCATTTCCGGCTCCCTGTCCCCCCCGTTCCTCCCCCATTCCCAAATTTCCCCCCACCCTCATTCCCATTTTTTCCCATTCCAGGCCATCTGGCTCCTGTGCACGGGCGCCCGTGAAGCGGCTTTCCGGAACATCAAAACCATCGCCGAGTGCTTGGCTGACGAGCTCATTAATGCGGCCAAGGTACCCCCAAAACACCTTGAAACCACCCCAAAAAAACCTTCTCCAGATCCCAACACTATCCCCCCCGGATCCCCAAATAAACCGCCCCCCAAAAAAATCCCCCAAACTTTCCCCTCAAAACCACCCCCAACCCAACCCCCTTAGCTGGAATGAACACCCAGGCCTCCCAAACACCCCCCAAAACCCCTCAAATTCCTCCCCAAGTTCCCTTTTCCCACTTTTCCAGGGCTCTTCCAACTCCTACGCTATCAAGAAGAAGGACGAGCTGGAGCGTGTGGCCAAATCCAACCGTTAGAACCCCCTGAGATGGGGGCAGACCCCTCCCCAAATAAACACACGTGGTGGTCTCTGACTCCCCTCTCTGTGTGTCCTGGGGATTATTCCAAACCCATCCCAAAAACGCAGGGATCTGGGAATTCCTTGTGCCTGGAATTTGGGGTCTCGAGGCGGGGTGTTTTGGGAGCATTTTTAGGGATATTTGGGTGTTCATTCTAAGCTCCCCTCCCAAAAAAACCAGAACACTCAAAAATCCAGGACCGCTCTTTCCCAAACCCCTTCCCTGAAAAACACCACGTGGACATTTGGAAAGAAGGAAAAAGAGTCCAGTTTTCCCAGTAAAGTGCAACTGTACAGGAGGGGCCGGACCCAGACACAACAGTCTGGGAATTTGGGAATTCTCTGGACGCGTGGAATTCCATCCAGGTGATCCCACTGGCTCCACCCTCGTCCCAAAACCCCACCCTCGGGGTCTGTGCCGTTCCCGAGGGATTGGGAACAACACCCTGCCTTGGATTCAAAACTGGGCTTGGAGACAAAGCCCAGACCTAAAACTATGGGAATTCCCATGGAGTACAACCCTGGGAATGGGATCCCAGGGTCAGGGAAATAGAGGGGATTATGGGGATTCTCGGGATTGGGAAGAGGGGGAAGGGATGGGAGGATGTTTGGGAATTGCAGAGAGGGAGTGGGAAGGCACCAGGAACGGCGTGGAATTTGTGGGATGAGCGTAGACATTGATGGGGTTGCTGTGGGGTTTATGGGGAGACTTTAGGATTTCTGTAGGAAAACTGTGAGGTGTTTGGGATAACTGGGGTTTTTGGGGATGATTGTCAGGTTTTTGGGAAACGGGGGTGAGGGGGGTTTTGGATATAACTTAGGTTTTATGGGATAACTGTAGGATTATAGGAATGCTGTGGGATTTACGGTATTACTGTCAGATTTGTGGGATAACTGGGGGGGTTTGACTAGAGGAGACCGGGGGGTCTTGGGGAATTTTGGGGGGCTCTTCCCGCTTTTTTAACTCATCCCTTGCTCCTCCCTCTTATTTAAACCCCTCTCACCCCACTTTTTCCACCTGATTCCAGGAAAACACCCAGAACTCTGGGAAAGGGGGGGAAAACCACCCCAAACCACCACAATTACCCCCAAAATCGTCATTAACAATGACGCAAAGAGGCCCCACCCCCTGATATAAACCCCTCCCAACCCACTTTTCCCACCCAATCCCAGGAAAACACCCAGAACTCTGGGAAAGGGGGGGAAACCACCCCAAACCACTACAATTACCCCAAAAATCGTCACCAGCAGTGACGCAAAGAGGCCCCACCCCCTGATATAAACCCCTCCCACCCCACTTTTCCACCCGATCCCAGGAAAACGCCCAGAACTCTGGGAAAGGGGGGGAAAACCACCCCAAACCACTACAATTACCCCAAAAATTGTCATTAACAATGACACAAAGAGGCCCCACCCCCTGATATAAACCCCTCCCATCCCAGTTTTCCACCCGATCCCAGGAAAACACCCAGAACTCCGGGAAAGGGGGGGAAAACCACCCCAAACCACCACAATTACCCCAAAAATTGTCATTAACAATGACGCAAAGAGGCCCCACCCCCTGATATAAACCCCTCCCACCCCACTTTCCCACCCGCTTCCAGGAAAACACCCAGAACTCTGGGAAAGGGGGGGAAAACACCCCAAACCACTACAATTACCCCCAAAAATCGTCATCAGCAGTGACGCAAAGAGGCCCCACCCCCTGATATAAACCCCTCCCACCCAATGACCACCGCATTCCCGGAATCCCAGGGAGGGCAAAACCACCCCAAAACCACCTCCGAGACCCCCCAAAACCCTCATGAACAATTAACTGTTGATGCCCTGCCCTGATTTAAGCCCCCAAACCCCCTCCTAGCCCCGGGTGGGGGGTGGGGGTCACTTGTAGAGGAGGTGGACGCGGCTCCCGTCGCAATTCCCGCGTCCCAATTTCTCCGCCTGCTCCGACACGAGGCAACGCACGAGGGGCAGGTTGGGTTGGTAGAAGGGGGGTCCTGTCGTTCCTCCCCCGCCCGGGGGGGCTGCAGGGGGTGCCCCCAGCCCCGGGGGGAAGTGGTTGTTGTCCCCGTTCTCCCTCGAGGGGTTGGAGGGACGGCGGCGGGAGCGGAGCTGCTGCCGGTCCTGGAGCTGCTGCCGGAGCTCCGACACTCGCTCTTCCTTCTGGGAACGGGAATGGAAATCCCCCCCTTATCTGGGGGTCCCCCCAAAACCCCCATTGGGTGTGTCCCCCCATCTCTAAAATCCCATTTGGGGTCCTCAAACGCCCCCCCAATCTTAGCGTTCCTCATTTTGGGGTCCCACAACCCCCATTTGGGGGTCTCAACTCTTAATTTAAGGATCCCCCAAACCGCATTTGGGGTCCCGACCCTACTTGGAGTCCCCAGTCCAATTTAGGCTCCCCCAACCCCCATTCAGCGTCCCACAACCCCCATTTGGGGGTCTCAACTCATTAATTTAAGGATCCCCCAAACCGCATTTCGGGTCCCGACCCTATTTGGAGTCCCCAGTCCAATTTAGGCTCCCCCAACCCCCATTTGGGGTCCCCCAACCCCCATTTGGGGTCCCCCAACCCCCATTTGGGGTCCCCCAACCCCCATTTGGGGTCCCACAACCCCCATTCAGCGTCCCACAACCCCCATTTGGGGTCCCACAACCCCCATTTGGGGTCCCACAACCCCATTTAGCGTCCCCCAACCCCCATTTGGGCTCCCCAACCCCCATTTGGGGTCCCACAACCCCCATTTGGGGTCACACAACCCCCATTTGGGGTCCCACAACCCCCATTCAGCGTCCCCAACCCCCATTTGGGCTCCCCAACCCCCATTTGGGGTCCCACAGCCCCCATTTGGGCTCCCACAACCCCCATTTGGGGTCCCACAACCCCCATTTGGGCTCCCACAACCCCCATTTGGGCTCCCCAACCCCCATTTGGGCTCCCCAACCCCCATTTGGGGTCCCCAACCCCATTTGGGGTCCCACAACCCCATTTGGGCTCCCACAACCCCCATTTGGGGTCCCACAACCCCCATTTGGGCTCCCACAACCCCCATTTGGGGTCCCACAACCCCCATTTGGGCTCCCCCAACCCCCATTTGGGCTCCCACAACCCCCATTTGGGCTCCCCCAACCCCCATTTGGGCTCCCCCAACCCCCATTTAGGGGTCCCACAACCCCCATTTGGGCTCCCACAACCCCCATTTGGGGTCCCCCAACCCCCATTTGGGGTCCCAACCCTATCTGGGGGCTCCCCAAGCCCCAGACCTCGGCGATGATCTTCTCCAGCTCGCGGTTCTCCTTCTCCAGGAGCCGGGATTTCTCCTCCTCGTTGTTGTTGGTGGAGGATCCCGTTTTCATCGTGTCCTGCTGCTCCGACTGCCACTCCCCCCGCGTGATCAGCCGCCTCATCTGCGTGTGGGGCACGGGAGTTATGGGATTGACCCCAAAAATCCACTGGGGGGGTCACTGGGATGGTGTGGGGTCACTGTGGGGTCAGTGGGGCACAGGAGTTACGGGATTGACCCCAAAAATCCACTGGGGGGTCACTGGGGGGTCACTGGGGGGTCACTGGGATGGCTGTGGGGGTCAGTGTGGGGTCACTGGGATGGCTCTGGGGTCAGTGTGGGGTCAGTGGGGCACAGGAGTTATGGGATTGACCCCAAAAATCCACTGGGGGGGTCACTGGGGGGTCACTGGGATGGCTGTGGGGTCAGTGTGGGGTCACTGGGATGGCTGTGGGGTCACTGGGATGGCTGTGGGGTCAGTGTGGGGTCAGTGTGGGGTCAGTGGGGCACGGGAGTTTTATGGGATTGACCCCAAAATCCACTGGGGGTCACTGGGGGTCACTGGGATGGCTGTGGGGGTCAGTGTGGGGTCACTGGGATGGCTCTGGGGTCCCTGGGATGGCTCTGGGGTCACTGGGGGGTCACTGGGATGGCTGTGGGGTCAGTGTGGGGTCACTGGGATGGCTCTGGGGTCACTGGGATGGCTCTGGGGTCACTGGGATGGCTGTGGGGTCGGTGTCGGGTCAGTGTGGGGTCGGTGTGGGGTCAGTGGGGCACAGGAGTTATGGGATTGACCCCAAAAATCCACTGGGGGGGTCAGTGTGGGGTCACTGGGATGGCTCTGGGGTCAGTGTGGGGTCAGTGTGGGGTCAGTGGGGTACAGGAGTTATGGGATTGACCCCAAAAATCCACTGGGGGGTCACTGGGATGGCTGTGGGGTCAGTGTGGGGTCAGTGGGGCACAGGAGTTACGGGATTGACCCCAAAAATCCACTGGGGGGGGTCACTGGGATGGCTCTGGGGTCACTGGGATGGCTCTGGGGTCAGTGTGGGGTCAGTGTGGGGTCACTGGGATGGCTCTGGGGTCACTGGGGTGGCTGTGGGGTCAGTGTGGGGTCACTGGGGGGTCACTGGGATGGCTCTGGGGTCACTGGGGTGGCTGTGGGGTCAGTGTGGGGTCAGTGTGGGGTCACTGGGATGGCTCTGGGGTCACTGGGATGGCTGTGGGGTCGGTGTGGGGTCAGTGTGGGGTCAGTGGGGCACAGGAGTTATGGGATTGACCCCAAAAATCCACTGGGGGGGTCACTGGGGGGTCACTGGGATGGCTCTGGGGTCACTGAGATGGCTGTGGGGTCACTGGGGCGGCTCTGGGGTCAGTGTGGGGTCACTGGGATGGCTCTGGGGTCACTGAGATGGCTGTGGGGTCACTGGGGCGCTCTGGGGTCAGTGTGGGGTCACTGGGATGGCTCTGGGGTCACTGAGATGGCTGTGGGGTCACTGGGGCGGCTCTGGGGTCAGTGTGGGGTCACTGGGATGGCTCTGGGGTCACTGAGATGGCTGTGGGGTCACTGGGGCGGCTCTGGGGTCAGTGTGGGGTCACTGGGATGGCTCTGGGGTCACTGAGATGGCTGTGGGGTCAGTGTGGGGTCAGTGGGGCACAGGAGTTATGGGATTGACCCCAAAAATCCACTGGGGGGTCACTGGGATGGCTCTGGGGTCAGTGTGGGGTCAGTGTGGGGTCAGTGTGGGGTCAGTGGGGCACAGGAGTTATGGGATTGACCCCAAAAATCCACTGGGGGGGTCACTGTGGGGTTTTTGGGGTCCCTGCAGGATTTTGGGGTCACTGCAGGGTTTTTGGGGTCACTGTGGGGTTTTTGGGGTTTTTTGGGTCACTGTGGGGTTTTTGGGTCACTGTGGGGTTTTTGGGGTCACTGTGGGGTTTTTTGGGGTTTTTGGGGTTTTTGGGGTCACTGTGGGGTTTTTGGGGTCACTGCGGGGTTTTTGGGGTCACTCTGGGGTTTTTGGGGTCACTGTGGGGTTTTTGGGGTCTTTGGGGTTTTTGGGGTCACTGTGGGGTTTTTTGGGGTCACTGTGGGGTTTTTGGGGTCACTCTGGGGTTTTTGGGGTCACTGGGGGGTTTTTGGGGTTTTTGGGGTTTTTAGGGTCACTGCGGGGTTTTGGGGTCACCGTGGGGTTTTTGGGGTTTTTGGGGTCACTGTGGGGTTTTGGGGTCACTGTGGGGTTTTTGGGGTTTTTGGGGTCACTGCGGGGTTTTTGGTGTCACTCTGGGGTTTTTGGGGTCACTGCGGGGTTTTTGGGGTCACTGTGGGGTTTTTGGGGTTTTTGGGGTCACTGCGGGGTTTTGGGGTCACCGTGGGGTTTTTGGGGTCCCTGCGGGGTTTTTGGGGTCCCTGCGGGGTTTTTGGGGTTTTTGGGGTTTTTGGGGTTTTTGGGGTTTTTGGGGTCACTGTGGGGTTTTTGGGGTCGCTGCAGGATTTTGGGGTCACTGCGGGGTTTTTGGGGTTTTTGGGGTCACTGTGGGGTTTTGGGGTTTTTGGGGTCACTGTGGGGTTTTGGGGTCACTATGGGGTTTTGGGGTCACTGTGGGGTTTTTGGGGTTTTTTGGGTCACTGCGGGGTTTTTGGGGTTTTTGGGGTCACTCTGGGGTTTTTGGGGTCACTGTGGGGTTTTTGGGGTCACTACGGGGTTTTTGGGGTTTTTGGGGTCACTCTGGGGTTTTTGGGGTCCCTGCGGGGTTTTTGGGGTTTTTGGGGTTTTTGGGGTCCCTGTGGGGTTTTTGGGTCACTGCGGGGTTTTTGGGGTCACTGTGGGGTTTTTGGGGTCGCTGTGGGATTTTTGGGGTCACTGTGGGGTTTTTTGGGTCACTGTAGGGTTTTTGGGGTCACTCTGGGGTTTTTGGGGTCACTCTGGGGTTTTTGGGTCCCTGCGGGGTTTTTGGGGTCACTCTGGGGTTTTTGGGTCCCTGTGGGGTTTTTGGGGTCACTCTGGGGTTTTTGGGGTCCCTGCGGGGTTTTTGGGGTTTTGGGGTTTTTGGGGTCACCGTGGGGCGGGTCCCAAGCCCACCTTGGGCACGAAGAGCACGACGAGGGTGATGTAGGACGAGAAGACGACGGCCAGCGCCGCGAAGGCAAAGGCGGCGTCCTGTTGGCTGCTCAGGATCATCGTCACCGGGGCAGTGATGAGGCAAAGCACCTGCAGGGGGGGGTTGGAGGTCATCCCACGGGGGGTTTTGGGGTCACCACGCAGGCTTGGGGTCTTATGGGGTCGGTTTGACCACCACGTTGTAGCCGGGTCAGGGGGCGGTCTCAGGGTTGGGTTTGGAGGGGTTTGGAGTCACCAGGGGGGGATTTGGGGTCACTAAGAGGGATTTGGGGTCACCAGGGGGGGATTTGGAGTCATCAGGTGGGATTTGGGGTCACCAGGTTGGGATTTGGAGTCACCAGGGGGGGATTTGGAGTCACCAGGTGGGATTTGGGGTCACCAGGGGGGGATTTGGGGTCACCAGGGGGGGATTTGGGGTCACCAGGGAAGGATTTGGAGTCACCAGGGGGGGATTTGGGGTCATCAGGGGGATTTGGAGTCACCAGGGGCGGATTTGGAGTCACCAGATGGGATTTGGGGTCACCAGGGGGGGATTTGGGGTCACCAGGTGGAGGTTTGGAGTCACCAGGTGGGATTTGGAGTCACCAGGTGGGGATATTTTGGAGTCACCAGGTGGGATTTGGAGTCACCAGGGGGATTTGGAGTCACCAGGGGGATTTGGGGTCACCAGGGGGATTTGGGGTCACCAGGTGGGATTTGGGGTCACCAGGGGGATTTGGGGTCACCAGGTGGGATTTGGGGTCACCAGGGGGATTTGGGGTCACCTGGGGGGATTTGGAGTCACCAGGTGGGATTTGGGGTCACCAGGTGGGATTTGGGGTCACCAGGGGGGATTTGGAGTCACCAGGTGGGATTTGGGGTCACCAGGTGGGATTTGGGGTCACCAGGGGGATTTGGAGTCACCAGGTGGGATTTGGGGTCACCAGGAGTCGGGATTTGGGGTCACCAGGGGGATTTGGAGTCACCAGGTGGGATTTGGGGTCACCAGGTGGGATTTGGGGTCACCAGGGGGGTTGGAGTCACCAGGGGGGATTTGGGGTCACCAGGTGGGATTTGGGGTCACCAGGTGGGATTTGGAGCCACCAGGTGGGATTTGGGGTCACCAGATGGGATTTGGGGTCACCAGGTGGGATTTGGAGTCACCAGGGGGGGATTTGGGGTCACCAGGGGGGGATTTGGGGTCACCAGGGGGGGATTTGGGGTCACTAAGTGGGATTTGGAGTCACCAGGGGGGATTTGGGGTCACCAGGTGGGGATTTGGAGTCACCAGTGGGGATTTGGGGTCACCAGGGGGATTTGGGGTCACCAGGTGGGATTTGGAGTCACCAGGTGGGGATTTGGGGTCACCAGGTGGGGATTTGGAGTCACCAGGTGGGGATTTGGGGTCACCAGATGGGGATTTGGAGTCACCAGGTGGGGATTTGGGGTCACCAGGTGGGATTTGGGGTCACTAGGGGGATTTGGAGTCACCAGGTGGGATTTGGGGTCACTAGGGGGGATTTGGGGTCACCAGGTGGGATTTGGAGTCACCAGGGGGGATTTGGGGTCACCAGGGGGGATTTGGAGTCACCAGGGGGATTTGGGGTCACCAGGTGGGGTTTGGGGTCACCAGGGTGGGATTTGGAGTCACCAGGGGGGATTTGGGGTCACCAGGTGGGATTTGGGGTCACCAGGGGGGGATTTGGAGTCACCAGGGGGGGATTTGGAGTCACCAGGTGGGATTTGGGGTCACCAGGGTGGGATTTGGGGTGGTTTGGGGTGGTTTTTTTACCGCCACGTTGTAGATGGCCATGCCGACGGCGCGGTGGTCGTTGATCTTCTCCGTGGAGACGCTCTTTGTCTCGTAGGCCAAGAAGATGCCAAGAAGGAGCAGGAGACCCTTGAAGCCATAAAATATCCCTGGAAAAAGGAGGGGAGAAAACAGGGGGATTGGGGGTCAAACAGGGAACCCCAAAACCTCCCCGTGCGCCTCCAAAAACCCATCTGTACCCCCAAAACCTCCTCGTCCCCCCCAAAAAAACCTCCTAAACCTCCCCAGAACCATCCAGACCCCCCAAAACCCCCTGGACCCCCAAAACCCTCCATTACCTCCAAAAACACCCCCAAACCCCCAAAACAACCCTAAAACCCCCTTTCCCCTACAACTCCCCATCCCACTCCTGTCCCTTCCTAACCCCTCTGAGCCCCCACAGAACCCCCAAAACCACCCCCCCCAGGACCCCTGACAACCCCCACCCAGCCACGTGTTCATCTTGGTGGAGCTGCAGTGCTCGAGCTGGGGCAGGATGGACACGTCCAGGTCCGTCTTGGGCTCCTCCTTGGTGAATTCCTGGGAATTCAGGGTGGGAATCGGGCACAGAGGGGGTGGTGAGGGGGTGAGAGCCGTGGGGAGCCCCCCCCAGGGTCAAGGAGATGCCCCCAAACACCTTGAATACCAAGAGAATCCCCCCAAAGGTCTTGGATGGCTTGAAGACCCCCCCCAAGACATCCCCAGAAGTTCCCCAGATCCCTGAATTTTAAGGGAGGGATTGGAACGAACGCCCAGAGCCCCCAAAACAACCCCCAGACTCCCAAAACTCCCCTGAATCCCCCCAAACCCACAATTCCAAGGACAGAGGACTTCCCAGACTCCTGAATTTTTGGGGACCCCCAAAAGGCTCCCCCCCCAAACCCACAATTCCAAGGACAGAGGACTTCCCAGACTCCTGAATTTTTGGGGACCCCCCCCAAACCCCCACCTCGATGGTTCGGTGCAGGGGGTCCACGATCTGCCACACGACCAAGGTCACCACGTCCAGCCCCACCAGCAGCCCCACGGTGGCGTAGAGTTTCCAGGGCTCCAAAGTCTGGGATTTGGGGGTTCAGGGATGAGGATGGGTCACCAAAAACACCCCTGAGACTTCCCCCCCACCCTGGAGGTCCCCCCCCCTCACCTTCCTCTTCTCCTTCTTCTCCTCCTTTTTGGTGAAGACGGTGTGGACCCACCAGATCTTGGTGAACATGCTGCCGTAGGCCAGGCTAAAGCCCAGGCCTAAGAGCCAAAGCCGGGCCTAAAAGGGATTGGCTTCCAGTTGGGCTTCCAGCTGGGACTTCCCAGGACGCCCTGGACCGCCCCCAGAGAGGGGACATCCCCCCAAAAGGGTGTAAACCACCCCAAAATGGGAATAAACCCCTGGTTGTATCTCCAACTGTTCCTCTCCCAGCTGTTCCCACCCCTGGTTGTATCTCCAACTGTTCCTCTCCCAACTGTTCCTCTCCCAGCTGTTCCCACCCCTGGTTGTACCTCCAACTGTTCCTCTTCCAGCTGTCCCCATCCCTGGTTGTATCTCCATCTATTCCCCACCTGTTCCTCTTCCAGCTGTTCCCACCCCTGTTTGTCCCCATCCCTGGTTGTATCTCCAACTGTTCCTCTCCCAGCTGTTCCCACCCCTGGTTGTATCTCCAACTGTTCCTCTCCCAGCTGTTCCCACCCCTGGTTGTATCTCCAACCGTTCCTCTTCCAACTCTTCCCACCCCTGGTTGTATCTCCACCTGTTCCTCTCCCAGCTGTTCCCACCCCTGGCTGTATCTCCAACTGTTCCTCTTCCACCTGTTCCTCTTCCAGCTCTTCCCACCCCTGTTTGTATCTCCACCTGTTCCTCTCCCAGCTGTTCCCACCCCTGGCTGTATCTCCAACTGTTCCTCTCCCAGCTGTTCCCACCCCTGGTTGTCCCCACCCCTGGTTGTATCTCCAACTGTTCCTCTTCCAACTCTTCCCATCCCTGGTTGTATCTCCACCTGTTCCTCTCCCAACTCTTCCCACCCCTGGTTGTATCTCCACCTGTTCCTCTTCCAGCTGTTCCCACCCCTGTTTGTCCCCCCATCCCTGGTTGTATCTCCAACTGTTCCTCTCCCAACTCTTCCCACCCCTGGTTGTATCTCCAACCGTTCCTCTTCCAACTCTTCCCACCCCTGGTTGTATCTCCAACTGTTCCTCTCCCAGCTGTTCCCACCCCTGGTTGTATCTCCAACCGTTCCTCTCCCAACTCTTCCCACCCCTGGTTGTATCTCCAACTGTTCCTCTTCCAGCTGTTCCCATCCCTGCTTTTATCTCCACCTGTTCCTCTTCCAACTCTTCCCATCCCTGGTTGTATCTCCACCTGTTCCTCTTCCAGCTCTTCCTCTCCCAGTTGTTCCCACCCCTGTTTGTCCCCCCATCCCTGGTTGTATCTCCAACTGTTCCTCTCCCAGCTGTTCCCATCCCTGGTTGTATCTCCACCTGTCCCTTCCCCAATTCCCATCTCATGGTTATTCCCATTCCACGGCCGCGTCTCCAGCTGTTCCTTCTCCAGTTTTTCCCATTCCCTGGTTGTATCTCCGTCTATTCCCCACCTGGGCTGCGTTTCCAGCTGTCCCCATCCCTGTTTGTCCCCCATCCCCCCTCTTCCCACCCCCGGGTTGTCCCAGACCTGGCAGACGAACGGGAACATCCCGGGGCTGATGTGATATCCGTCCAATCCCAGTGGAAACACGGCAGCGAGGGCCAGGGTGCAACCCACGGCCGTCATGTTGTTCAGGTAGGGCTGGGAATTCTGGATGTACCTGCAGGAAAAGGGCAGGACATTCCATTTTTCCCAATTTTTTTCTCCTGGTTTTTTTCCCAAATTTCCTCCTGTTTTCCCCCACTTTCCCCATTTTTGCCGGTTTTCCCCTGTTTTCTCCCAGTTTTTCTTCTGGTTTTTTTCCTCCTCTTTTCCTCTTGTTTTTTTTCCCCATTTTTTTCCCTGCTTTTCCCAATTTTCCCTGTTTTTCCCCGTTTTTCTCCTGGCTTTTCTCTGGCTTCCTCCTAGCACATCCCCGTTTTTTCCTCAATTTTCCCACAGTTTTTCCCCCCCATTTTTTTTCCTCGTTTTCTTAATTTTTTTCCCCCATTTCCCCTGGTGTTTTTTTTTTTTTTTTTAAATCTTCCCTCTTTTTGTCCTCCAGGAAGAAGAGGTCGTCGAGGTGGGATGGGTTCTGCTTTCCCGAAATTTCCCATTTTTCTTCAAATCACCAGGAAATGGGGGGGGGGTCCCTCCCCTCTGTCCCCTCCCTCTGACCTGACGTGACCATTGTAGATGTTGAAGGCGAGGCAGACGACGGCCAGGACGATTCCCAGGGATGCCAGGACGGACACGGAGATGAAAAGCTTCTGGGAGAGGAAGCGGAAGGTGGTGATGACCTTGGTGTAGTCGGCGGGCGGGGAACCCCCTGTGGAACCGGCAGCGCTGTCAGGAGGGGGCCAGGGGGTCCCCCAATCCCCACCCCCAATTTTTCGCCCAGTTATTCCCATTTTCCCGACTTTTCTGCATTTTCCCCTATTTCTCCCCATTCCACTCCAATTTTCCTTCATTTCCGACCCCCCTTTCCCCCCATTTTTCCCTGTGATTTTTCCCAATTTTCCCCTATTTCTCCCCATTCCACCCCAATTTTCCTTCATTTCCGACCCCCCTTTCCCCCCATTTTTCCCTGTGATTTTTCCCAATTTTCCCCTATTTCTCCCGATTCCAATCTAATTTTCCTTCATTTCCCCCCCTTTCCCCCCATTTTCCCCTGTAATTTTTCCCAATTTTCTCCAATTTCCCCCCCCCCATTTTTCCCTGTGATTTTTCCCAATTTTCCCCTATTTCTCCCCATTCCACTCCAATTTTCCTTCATTTCCGACCCCCCTTTCCCCCGCATTTTTCCCTGTGATTTTTCCCCATTTTCTCCAATTTCCCGCCCCCCATTTTTCCCTGTGATTTTTCCCCATTTTCCCCTATTTCTCCCCATTCCACTCCAATTTTCCTTCATTTCCGACCCCCCTTTCCCCCCATTTTTCCCTGTGATTTTTCCCAATTTTCTCCAATTTCCCCCATTTTTCCCTGTGATTTTTCCCAATTTTCTCCAATTTCCCCCCCCCATTTTTCCCTGTGATTTTTCCCAATTTCCCCCCCATTTTTCCCAATTTCCCCCCCATTTTTCCCAATTTCCCCCCCATTTTTCCCCGCGATTTTTCCCAATTCCCCACCATTTTCCACGCGATTTTTCCCAATTTCCCCCCCATTTTTCCCTGTGATCTTCCCCATTTTTCCCTGTGATTTTTCCCAATTTTCTCCAATTTCCCCCCCCCATTTTTCCCTGTGATTTTTCCCAATTTCCCCCCCGTTTTTCCCTGTGATTTTCCCCAATTTCCCCCCCATTTTTCCCTGTGATCTTCCCCCACTTTCCCACGCGATTTTTCCCATTTTCCCCGTGGT
>NW_026086683.1:0-60000 GCF_022539395.1 Myiozetetes cayanensis | reverse complement strand
CCTCCATCACCTCTCAGTGACCCCCAAACCTCGTCCTGGTGACCCCAAACCTCATTGTAGACCCCCAAAACTCATCTTCAACCCCATCCCACCTCATCCCACCCCCTCTCAGTGACCCCAAACCCCATCCCAGTGACCCCAAACCCCCTCCAATCATCTCTCAATGACCCCAAACCCCCTCCTTGGTGCCTCCCAACCTCATCCCACCCCACTGACCCACTGAATCACCTCTCAGTGACCCCAAACCCCCTCCCAGTGACCCCAAACCCCATCCCAGTGACCCCAAACCCCATCCCAGTGACCCCAAACCCCTCCAATCACCTCTCAATGACCCCAAACCCCATCCCAGTGACCCCAAACCCCATCCCAGTGACCCCAAACCCCATCCCAGTGACCCCAAACCCCCTCCAATCACCTCTCAATGACCCCCAAACCCCATCCCAGTGACCCCAAACCCCATCCCAGTGACCCCAAACCCCCTCCCAGTGACCCCAAACCCCCTCCAATCACCTCTCAATGACCCCAAACCCCATCCCAGTGAGCCCAAACCCCCTCCCAGTGCCCCCCACCCCAAGTCCCACCTTGCTGTCGTGGTGGATGAGGCGCAGCTCGTAGTCGGGCAGGATGTCCCACCCCATCCCAGTGACCCCAAACCCCCTCCCAGTGACCCCAAACCCCATCCCAGTGACCCCAAACCCCATCCCAGTGACCCCAAACCCCTCCCAGTGCCCCCAAACCCCTCCCAGTGACCCCAAACCCCTCCAATCACCTCTCAATGACCCCAACCCCTCCCAGTGACCCCAAACCCTCAATCACCTCTCAGTGACCCCAAACCCCATCCCAGTGACCCCAAACCCTCCAATCACCTCTCAATGACCCCAAACCCCATCCCAGTGACCCCAAACCCCATCCCAGTGACCCCAAACCCCCTGCCAGTGACCCCCACCTTGCTGTCGTGGTGGATGAGGCGCAGCTCGTGAGTCGGGCAGGACGTCCCACCCCATCCCAGTGACCCCAAACCCCCTCCCAGTGACCCCAAACCCCATCCCAGTGACCCCAAACCCCCTCCAATCACCTCTCAATGACCCCCAACCCCATCCCAACCCAAGTCCCACCTTGCTGTCGTGGTGGATGAGGCGCAGCTCGTAGTCGGGCAGGACGTCCCACCCCATCCCAGTGACCCCAAACCCCCACCCCAGTGACCCCCACCTTGCTGTCGTGGTGGATGAGGCGCAGCTCGTAGTCGGGCAGGATGTCTGCGCGCCGGTTGACGTCCTCCAGGGCCCCCAAACCCCATCCCAGTGACCCCAAACCCCCTCCAATCACCTCTCAATGACCCCAAACCCCCTCCCAGTGCCCCCACCTTGCTGTCGTGGTGGATAGGCGCAGCTCGTAGTCGGGCAGGACGTCCCACCCCATCCCAGTGACCCCAAACCCCATCCCAGTGACCCCAAACCCCATCCCAGTGACCCCAAACCCCCTCCAAACCCCATCCCAGTGACCCCAAACCCCATCCCAGTGACCACTCCAAACCCCATCCCAGTGACAGACTCCCAACCCCATCCAGTGACCTCACCCTGTCTCAGTGACCCCAAACCCCCTCCTCAGTGACCTCCCAACCCCATCCCAGTGACCCACTGACCCACTGAACCACCATCCCAGTGACCCCAAACCCCCTCCCAGTGACTCCCAAACCCCATCCCAGTGACCCCAAACCCCTCCAATCACCTCCCAGTGACCCCAAACCCCATCCCAGTGACCCCAAACCCTCCTCCTCAGTGACCCCACCCCCCCAAGTCCCACCTTGCTGTCGTGGTGGATGAGGCGCAGCTCGTAGTCGGGCAGGACGTCCCACCCCATCCCAGTGACCCCAAACCCCATCCCAGTGACCCCAAACCCCATCCCAGTGACCCCAAACCCCATCCCAGTGACCCCACCCCATCCCACCCCAAGTCCCACCTTGCTGTCGTGGTGGATGAGGCGCAGCTCGTAGTCGGGCAGGATGTCCCACCCCATCCCAGTGACCCCAAACCCCATCCCAGTGACCCCAAACCCCCTCCAGTGCCCCAACCCCATCCCAGTGCCCCCACCTTGCTGTCGTGGTGGATGAGGCGCAGCTCGTAGTCGGGCAGGATGTCTGCCGCCCGGTTGACGCTCCTCAGGGCCCTCAAACCCCATCCCAGTGACCCCAAACCCTCCTCCCAGTGCCCCCCCACCCCAAGTCCCACCTTGCTGTCGTGGTGGATGAGGCGCAGCTCGTAGTCGGGCAGGACGTCCGCACGCTGCGCGTCCTCAGGGCCCCCAAACCCCACTCCAGTGACCCCAAACCCCCTCCAATCACCTCTCAGTGACCCCAAACCCCATCCCAGTGACCCCAAACCCCATCCCAGTGACTCCCAAACCCCTCCCAGTGACCCCAAACCCCATCCCAGTGACCCCAAACCCCCTCCAATCACCTCAATGACCCCAAACCCCCTCCCAGTGCCCCCCACCTTGCTGTCGTGGTGGATGAGGCGCAGCTCGTAGTCGGGCAGGATGTCGGCGCGCCGGTTGACGTCCTCCAGGGCCATCTGCACGGCGGGCAGGCAGGCCTGGCCCCCCGGCCACCCCCCGCTCATGGGGAACAGGGCCCCCACGTGCACCGCCTTCCTGCCTGCGGCCCCCGCCGGGCGGCCCCCCAGAGCCAGGCTCAGCAGGGCCACCACCAGCGGCCACCACGAGCCCTCCGGGGGCCTGCCCGGCGGCCCCGACATTCCCGGAGGGAATGGGGGTCAGGAATGGGGCAGGAGAGCCATGGGGAGGGGAGAGGGTTGGGAGGATTTGAGGGGTTGGGATTTGGGGTTGGTTCGATTGGGCTGGGGATTTGGGGGGCTTGAGGTTGATTGGGGGTTGGTTGATTCGGTGGGGTTTGGGGTGGGTTTGAGGTTGATTTGGGGGTTGGTTTCGGATTCGGGGCTGGGGGTTTGGGGTGGTGGGGTGGGTTTGAGGTTGATTTGGGAGGGTTGGTTTCCGGATTCGGGGCTGGGGGTTTGGGGTGGGGTGGGGGTGGGTTTGGGGTTGATTTGGGAGGGTTGGTTTGATTCGGGGCTGGGGGTTTGGGGTGAGGTGGGGTGGGTTTGGGGTTGATTTGGGGGGTTGGTTTCGGATTCGGGGCTGGGGGTTTGGGGTGAGGTGGGGGTGGGTTTGGGGTTGATTTGGGAGGGTTGGTTTCGGATTCGGGGCTGGGGGTTTGGGGGTGGGGTGGGTTTGGGGTTGATTTGGGGGTTGGTTTCGGATTCGGGGTTGGGGTTTGGGGTGGGGTGGGGTGGGTTAGGGTTGATTTGGGAGGTTGGTTTCGGATTCGGGGCTGGGGGTTTGGGGGGGTGGGGGTGGGTTTGGGGTTGATTTGGGGGTTGGTTTCGATTCGGGGCTGGGGGTTTGAGGTGAGGTGGGAGTGGGTTTGGGGTTGATTTGGGGGGTTGGTTTGATTCGGGGCTGGGGTTTGGGGGGTGGGGTGGGTTTGGGTTGATTTGGGGTTGGTTTCGATTCGGGGCTGGGGGTTTGGGTGAGTGGGGGTGGTTTGGGGTTGATTTGGGATTTGGGAGCGGTTTGGGGGTTGGTTCGGATTCGGGGCTGGGGGTTTGGGGTGGGTGAGGGGTTTGGGGTTGATTTGGATTGTGGGGATGGTTTGGGGGTGGTTTGGGGGTTGGGATGTGGGGGGTTGAGGATTCAGGGGTGGGTTTGGGGGTTTTGGGGAGGCTTGGGGTTGATTTTGGGATTTGGGGTTGGCTGAGGGAGGTTTGGGGTTGGTTTGGGGTTTGGGGATAGGATTTGGGGTTTTGGGATTGCAGGGGAGTGGGAGAGAGGGTTTAGGGTTGGTTTGGGGTTTGGGGATAGGATTTGGGGTTTTGGGATTGAGGGGGTGGGAGGGAGGGTTTGGGGTTGGCTTGGGGTTTGGGGATAGGATTTGGGGTTTTGGATTGGGGGGTGGGAGGAGAGGGTTTGGGGTTTGGGGATAGGATTTGGGGTTTTGGGATTGGGGGTGGGAGGAGAGGGTTTGGGGTTGGTTTGGGGTTTGGGGGGGGGGTGGGAGGAGCAGGAATAAGGGGATTGAAGTAGAAAAGAATGGGATGCGGTGAGGGAGGATAAAGGGATGGGGAGAAGGAAAAATAAAAGGGATAGAGGTGGGGAAAAAAACAGGATGGGGAAGGAATAAAAACCGGGATTGGAAGGGGGAAATGAAAAGGGTAGAGGTGGGGAAAAAATGGGATGGAGAGAGGGGAAAAAACTGGGATGGGAAGGTGGGAAAAACTGAGATAAGGTGGTGGGAAAACCTGGATGAGGAAGGCGAAATAAAAGGAATCGGGATTGGGAAATGAGAGGGATGGAAAAAGAGGGATGGAAAAAGAGGGGGAAGGGGGAATGAGAAGGATGGAAAAGAGAGGGACGAGGGGAGAGGGAAGATGGAGGAGCCGGAGGAACTGGAGGGATTTGGGGTGGAGAAAATCCGGTGGGAAAGGAATCGGGAATTCAGAGGGAGAGAGGGGAAAAACAGGGATGGGGGAGGAAAGGATGGAGGGGAGGGAGGAGGAGGAGCCAGGAGGGGGAGGGGAAGAGGGGAGAGGAAGGAGGAGGGAGGGGGTGGAGTCAGGAAGGAGGGGAGGGAGGAGGGAGAGAGGGAGGGAGGGAAGGAAGGAGAAAGGGAGAGGAAGGGAGAGGGAGGAGGAGGAGGGGTTGGGGAGGGGTCTCTGGGTGTCTCCACCCCCTCAGGGAAGAGTTTTGGTGGTCCCAGAGGGGAATAAAGGGGGAGGGGGCTCAGTGTGGGGAAGGGTCAGACTCACCTGAGGGGAGCGACGAACTGGGGGAGGGGGAATAAACTGAGTCACAAAGGGTCCCCCCCAAAATCACACAGAGAGAGCCCCCAACACCACAGGGAGCCACCAAATCAAAAGGGATCCCCCAAATCACAGGGACCCCCACCTCCCCACCTCCACGGACCACCCAAAACCACAGGGACCCCTGGGTGGGAGCTGAAATCCCACCCTGGGTACATCCCCCACCGGACCCCCAGGAACCCAAACCCCACCCCAGAGACTCTCCAAGCCCTCAGAGACCCCCGGACCCCCAGGAACCCAAACCCCACCCCAGAGACCCTCCAAGCCCTCAGAGACCCTGGGACCCCAGAACCCAAACCCCACCCCAGAGACCCTCCAACCCCTCAGAGACCCCAGGACCCCCATTAACCCAAACCTCAGCCCCAGAGACCCTCCAACCCCTCAGAGACCCCTGGGACCCCCAGGAACCCAAACCCCACCCCAGAGACCCTCCAACCCCTCAGAGACCCCTGGGACCCCCAGGAACCCAAACCCCACCCCAGAGACCCTCCAACCCCTCAGAGACCCCAGGACCCCCAGGAACCCAAACCCCACCCCAGAGACCCTGGGACCCCCAGGAACCCAAACCCCAACCCCTCAGAGACCCTGGGATCCCCCAAGGAACCCAAACCCCACCCCAGAGACCCTCCAACCCCTCAGAGACCCCTGGGACCCCCTCAGAGACCCCGGGACACCCCCATTAACCCAAACCCCAGCCCCAATAGACCCTCCAACCCTCAGAGACCCCTGGGACCCCCAGGAACCCAAACCCCACCCCAGAGACCCTCCAACCCCTCAGAGACCCTCCAACCCCTCAGAGACCCTCCAACCCCAGAGACCCTCCTACCCCTCAGAGACCCTCAACCCAGAGACCCTCCTACCCTCAGAGACCCCGGGACCCCCCAGGAACCCAAACCCCAGCCCCTCAGCAGACCCCAGGACCCCCAGGAACCCAAACCCCACCCCAGAGACCCTCCAACCCCCAGGAACCCAAACCCCAACCCCTCAGAGACCCCTGGACCCCCAGGAACCCAAACCCCAGCCCCAGAGACCCTCCAACCCCCAGGAACCCAAACCCCACCCCAGAGACCCCCAGGAACCCAAACCCCAACCCTCAGAGACCCCAGGACCCCCAGGAACCCAAACCCCAACCCCTCAGGGACCCCCAGGAACCCAAACCCCCACCCACATCCCAGTACCTCCCCAGCTCCTCCTGGCTGCCCCAGGAACCCAAACCCCACCTCAGAGACCCTCCAAGCCCTGGGACCCCCAGGAACCCAAACCCCCACCCCACATCCCTGTACCTCCCCAGCTCCTCCTGGCTGCCCCAGGAACCCAAACCCCACCCCAGAGACCCTCAAGCCCTGGGACCCCCCAGGAACCCAAACCCCCACCCACATCCCTGTACCTCCCCAGCTCCTCCCTGCCTGCCCCCAGGAACCCAAACCCCACCCCAGAGACCCTCCAAGCCCTGGGACCCCCAGGAACCCAAACCCCCACATCCCTGTACCTCCCCCAGCTCCTCCCTGGCTGCCCCCAGGAACCCAAACCCCACCCCAGAGACCCTCCAGCCCTGGGACCCCCCAGGAACCCAAACCCCAACCCCTCAGAGACCCCCAGGAACCCAAACCCCAGCCCAGAGACCCTCCAACCCCAGGAACCCAAACCCCACCCCAGAGACCCCCAGGAACCCAAACCCCACCCAGAGACTCCCAGGACCCCCCAGGAACCCAAACCCCACCCCAGAGACCCCCAGGAACCCAAACCCCACCCCAGAGACTCCCAGGACCCCCCCAGGAACCCAAACCCCACCCCAGAGACCTCCCAGGAACCCAAACCCCACCCCAGAGACCCCAGGAACCCAAACCCCAACCCCAGAGACCCTCCAACCCCCAGGAACCCAAACCCCACCCCAGAGACCCTCCAACCCCTCAGAGACCCCAGGACCCCCAGGAACCCAAACCCCACCCCAGAGACCCTCCAAGCCCTCAGAGACTCCCGGACCCCCAGGAACCCAAACCCCACCCAGAGACCCCCAGGAACCCAAACCCTCCACCCCACATCCCTGTACCTCCCCCCCCAGCTCCTCCCTGCCTGCCCCCTGTCTCCTCACGCTCGCAGACGGGTTTGGGGTGGCTCCAGCGGCCCAGCTTGGTGCAGTTGCTGCGGGCGCTGCCCACCAGGCGGAAGCCGGGCTCACAGCTGTACTCGGCCCACGTGCCCTCCACCGGCACCCGCTCCAGCCCCCGCGGCACCACCCGCCCGTTCTCCAGGCTCAGGTGCGTCCTGGGGCACGTCCGCACTGCGAGGGGTGGGATGGGACAACCGTGGGTCAGGGGGAGGGGGGAAGAAGTGGTTGAGGGGGTGGTCGAGGGGGTGGTCGAGGGGGTGGTCATGGTGATGCTCATCCCCAGGGTGATGTTGGTCAAGGTCTTGGGGATGGTGGTGGGGGTCAAGGGGTTGGTTGGGTAAGATGATGGTGATGGTCAAGGGGGTGGTCATGGTGATGGTCATGGTGATGGTCAAGGGGGTGGTCAAGGGGATGGTCAAGGGGGTGGTCAAGGGGGTGGTCAAGGGGGTGGTCATAGTGATGGTGGTCAAAGTGTTGGTCATCGGCAATATGATGGTGATGGTCAAGGGGATGGTCAAGGTGATGGTCAAGGGGGTGGTCAAGGGGGTGGTCAAGGGGGTGGTCATGGTGATGGTCATGGTGATGGTCATGGTGATGGTCAAGGGGGTGGTCATGGTGATGGTCATGGTGGTGGTCAAGGGGGTGGTCATGGTGATGGTCATGGTGATGCTCATCCCCAGGGTGATGTTGGTCAAGGTCTTGGGAATGGGGATGGTGGTCAAGGTGATGGTGGTCAATGGAGTGATGGTCATGGTGATGGTCAAGGGATGGTCAAGGTGGTCAAGGGGTGGTCATGGTGATGGTCAAGTGGTGGTCAAGGTGTGGTCATGGGGATGGTGGTCAAAGTGGTGATGGGTCATGGTGATGGTCATGGTGATGGTCATGGTGATGGTCAAGGGGTGGTCAAGGTGGTGGTCATGGTGAGTGATGGTCATGGTGATGGTCATGGTGATGGTCAAGGGGGTGGTCAAGGGGGTGGTCATAGTGATGGTGGTCAAAGTGTTGGTCATGGGCAAGATGATGGTGATGGTCATGGTGATGGTCAAGGTGGTGGTCATGGTGATGGTCAAGGGGGTGGTCATGGTGATGGTCAAGGGGGTGGTCATAGGTGGATGGTCAATGGTGGTAGGTCAAGTGGTGGATGGTCAAGGTGGTGGTCATGGTGATGGTCAAGGGGATGGTCAAGGTGGTGGTCATGGTGATGGTCAAGGTGATGGTCAAGGGGTGGTCATGGTGATGGTCAAGGTGGTGGTCAATGGTGATGGTCAAGGGGATGGTCATGGGGTGGTCAAGGTGGTGGTCATGGTGATGGTCAAGGGGTGGTCAAGGTGATGGTCAAGGTGATGGTCATGGTGATGGTCAAGGGTGATGGTCAAGGTGATGGTCAAGGGTGGTGATGGTGGTCAAGGTGATGGTCAAGGGGATGGTCAAGGAGATGGTCATAGTGATGGTGGTCAGTGTTGGTCATGGGCAAGATGATGGTGATGGTCAAGGGGGTGGTCATGGTGATGGTCAAGGGGATGGTCAAGGGGGTGGTCATGGTGATGGTCATGGTGATGGTCAAGGGGTGGTCAATGGTGATGGTCATGGTGATGGTCAAGGGGATGGTCAAGGGGGTGGTCAAGGTGATGGTCAAGGTGGTGGTCATGGTGGTGGTCATGGTGATGGTGGTCAAGGTGATGGTCAAGGGGGTGGTCAAGGGGGTGGTCAAGGTGAGTGGTCAAGGTGGTGGTCATGGTGATGGTCAAGGGGGTGGTCAAGGGGGTGGTCATGGTGATGGTGGTCAAGGTGATGGTCATGGGATGGTGGTGATGGTGGTGGTCAAGGGGATGGTCAAGGTGATGGTCATGGTGATGGTCAAGGGATGGTCAAGGTGGTGGTCAAGGGGTGGTCAGTAGTGATGGTGGTCAAAGTGTTGGTCAGTGGGCAACATGATGGTGATGGTCAAGGGGGTGGTCAAGGGGGTGGTCAAGGGGGTGGTCATGGTGATGGTCATGGTGATGGTCAAGGGGGTGGTCAAGGGGGTGGTCATGGTGGTGGTCAAGGGGGTGGTCAAGGGGGTGGTCATGGTGATGGTGGTCAAAGTGTTGGTCATGGGCAAGATGATGACGATGATGGTCGAGGTGATGTCGGTCAAGGTCTTGGGAATGGGGATGGGGATGGTGGTCAAGGTGATGGTTGGGCGACACGATGGTGATGGTCATGGTGATGGTCAAGGGGGTGGTCATGGTGATGGTGGTCAAAGTGTTGGTCGTGGACAAGATGATGGTGATGGTCATGGTGATGGTCAAGGGGGTGGTCATAGTGATGGTGGTCAAAGTGTTGGTCGTGGGCAACATGATGGTGATGGTCATGGTGATGGTCAAGGGGGTGGTCATGGTGATGGTCATGGTGATGGTCAAGGGGGTGGTCATAGTGATGGTGGTCAAAGTGTTGGTCGTGGGCAAGATGATGACGATGATGGTCGAGGTGACGTCGGTCAAGGTCTTGGGGATGGGGATGGGGATGGTGGTCAAGGTGACGGTTGGGCGACATGATGGTGATGGTCATGGTGATGGTCAAGGGGATGGTCATGGTGATGGTCATGGTGATGGTCATGGTGATGGTCATGGTGATGGTCATGGTGATGGTCAAGGGGGTGGTCAAGGGGTGGTCATAGTGATGGTGGTCAAAGTGTTGGTCGTGGGCAAGATGATGGTGATGGTCCAGGTGATGTCGGTCAAGGTCTTGGGGATGGGGATGGTGGTCAAGGTGACGGTTGGGCAACGTGATGGTGATGGTCAAGGGGATGGTCAAGGGGGTGGTCATGGTGATGGTCATGGTGATGGTCAACGGGGTGGTCAAGGGGGTGGTCATGGTGATGGTCAAGGGGGTGGTCAAGGGGGTGGTCATGGTGATGGTCAACGGGGTGGTCAAGGTGATGGTCATAGTGATGGTGGTCAAAGTGTTGGTCGTGGGCAAGATGATGATGATGGTCCAGGTGATGTCGGTCAAGGTCTTGGGGATGGGGATGGGGATGGTGGTCAAGGAGACGGTTGGGTGACACGATGGTGATGGTCATGGTGATGGTCAAGTGGGTGGTCATGGTGATGGTGGTCAAAGTGTTGGTCGTGGGCAAGATGATGATGATGATGGTCCAGGTGATGTCGGTCAAGGTCTTGGGGATGTGACGAAGGGCAAGGGAAGATCTTCACGACGGGTAAGGCGTCATCGACAGGACAAAGCCGGCGACAGGGACAGAGCCACTGACAGGGCTGAGATGGGAGGGTGACAGCGACACGAAGGGTGGCAGCGACGGCACAGGGACTTTAACAGGGGTGATGACAGCGACAGGATGGGGCTGTTGACAGGACAGGGACACCAACGCCGCGCCAGCTCGGTGCCACAGCCCGAGCGGTGCCGGCGACACTCACGGCAGCGGCTGGGGTGCGCCATGGCGGTCCAGGTGCCGTCGCGCTGGCACTTGCGCACCTTGGGCCCCACGATCTCGCGGTCGGGCCGGCACACGTACTCGATCTCGTAGTCGAAGGGCAGGAACCGCACGCTCTGCACCTCCTCGGGGGTCAGGCCCCGGTAGCGGATCCCTCCGTCCCGCGGCGGGTGGATGATCTGGCAGCCTGGGCGTGGTGGGGGGGACCCATAGGGTTGGGGGGGTCCCATAGGGTTGGGGAATCCCATAGGTTTGGGATGATCCCATAAGGTTGGGGGGTTCCATAGGGTTGGGGGGTCCTATAGGGTCGGGGGGTCCCATAGGGTTGGAAGGTTCCATAGGGTTGGTGGGTTCCATAGGGTTGGGATGATCCCATAAGGTTGGTGGGTTCCATAGGGTTGGTGGGTTCCATAGGGTTGGGGGGGTTCTATAGGGTTGGGGGGTTCCATAGGGTTGGAAGGTTCCGTAGGGTTGGGGGGTTCCATAGGGTTGGAAGGTTCCATAGGGTTGGAAGGTCCCATAGGGTTGGGGGTTTCCACAGGGTTGGGAGTTTCCACAGGGTTGGGGGGTTCCATAGGGTTGGGGAGTTCCATAGGGTTGGAAGGTCCCATAGGGTTGGGGGGTTCTATAGGGTTGGAAGGTCTCATAGGGTTGGAAGGTCTCATAGGGTTGGGAGGTTCCATAGGGTTGGGGGGTTCCATAGGGTTGGGGGGTTCCATAGGGTTGGTGGGTTCCATAGGGTTGGGGAATCCCATAGGGTTGGAAGGTCCCATAGGGTTGGGGAATCCCATAGGTTTGGGATGATCCCATAAGGTTGGTGGGTTCCATAGGGTTGGAAGGTCCCATAGGGTTGGTGGGTTCCATAGGGTTGGGGAATCCCACAGGGTTGGGGGGTTCCATAGGGTTGGGGTTTCCACAGGGTTGGGGAATCCCATAGGTTTGGGATGATCCCATAAGGTTGGTGGGTTCCATAGGGTTGGGGGGTTCTACAGGGTTGGGGGGTTCCATAGGGTTGGGGGGGTTCCATAGGGTCGGGGGGTTCCATAGGGTTGGAAGGTCCCATAGTGTTGGAAGGTTCCATAGGGTTGGGGGGTTCCATAGGGTTGGGATGATCCCATAAGGTTGGGGGGTTCCATAGGGTTGGGGGGTTCCATAGGGTTGGGTATCCCATAGATTTGGGAGGTCCCTTAGAACTGGGAGAGGATCCCATAGGGTTGGGGGGTTCCATAGGGTTGGGGGGTTCCATAGGGTTGGGGGGTCCCATAGGGTTGGGAGGTTCCATAGGGTCGGGGGGGTTCCATAGGGTTGGGATGATCCCATAAGGTTGGGGGGTTCCATAGGGTTGGAAGGTTCCATAGGGTTGGAGGGTTCTATAGATTTGGGATGATCCCATAAGGTTGGTGGGTTCCATAGGGTTGGGTATCCCATAGATTTGGGAGGTCCCTTAGAACTGGGGGAGGATCCCATAGGGTTCGGGGGGTTCCATAGGGTTGGAAGGTTCCATAGGTTTGGGATGATTCCATAAGGTTGGTGGGTTCCATAGGGTTGGAAGGTCCCATAGGGTTGGAAGGTTCCATAGGGTTGGGGGGTTCCATAGGGTTGGGGGGTTCCATAGGGTTGGGGGTTCTATAGGGTTGGGGGGTCCCATAGGGTTGGGGGGTTCCACAGGGTTGGGGAATCCCATAAGGTTGGTGGGTTCCAGAGGGTTGGAAGGTCCCATAGGGTTGGAGGGTTCCATAGGGTTGGAAGGTCCCATAGGGTCGGGAGGTTCCATAGGGTTTGGGTATCCCATAGATTTGGGAGGTCCCTTAGAACTGGGGGGATGATCCCCTAGGGTTGGGGGGATTATAGGGAGGTCCCGGGGGTCTTGGGGGGGGTCTCCCACCTTCGGTGAGGTTGGTGTGGACGGTGCCACGGGCGGGGGCCACGCTCAGCACCAGGAGCAGCAGCAGCATCTGCAGGGGAGAGACCCCAGTATGGCCCAGTCCCTAGAGGGGACACCCCCAGTCCCTGTAGGGGACACTCCACAGTCCCAAAAAAAGGGTGGGGTCAGCGCCTCTCCATCCCCTCCCCAAATTTTCCCACCCTCCCCCCTTTCCCGCCTCCCCTTCCTCCCTGAGTGTTTTTCCCTGAAAAGGGAGATCCCCCAAAACTAAGGGGAGACTCCCCAAAATAAAGGGGGGACCCTCCAAAACAACAGGAGAGCCCCCCCAAAAATGGGGAGAACACCCAGAATTAAGGGACACCCCCTAAATTAGGAAGCCCCTCCAAAATAAAGGGAGACCCACTAAATTAAGGGAGAACCCCGAAATAAGAGGACACCCCAAAATAAAGGAAAGCCCCCCCAGAAGAGGGAGACCCCCCCATAATGTGTCCCACTCTCCCCAAAATAAGGGGGACCCCCCAAAAACCAGGAGAGACCCCCAAAATAAAGAGAAGATCACCCAAAACAAGAGGAGACCCCCCCCCAAAAAAAAGGGAGACCCCAAAATTTTGGAAGGGGGAGGGGATGTTTCTACCTTGGCCTGAGATTCCCGGTGCGGGGAGGGGAGATCCCAAATTTAGGGGGTGGGGAGGGGTCGTGATCGCCGCAGGGGGCCCCAGTGACAGGGGAGGGCAAATTTGGGGCGGGGGTCCCACGAAGCCCTCCTGGAGCCGGGGGTGGGGAGGGGAGATGGAGCCGAAGATGCCCGGGTGGAGGATGGGAATGAGAATTGGGGGAGGGGCGAGAAGCGGGGAGGGCTGGCGGAGGGGGGAATTGGGGGAGGTCGCGGAGTGGTTTTTGGGGAGTGGGGTGCGTCGTGGGGGCGGTGCGGAGACCCCGGGATGGGCGGCGGGACCGGGAACAGCCGCGGAGGGGCCTCAGGTGGGTGGGGGAGGGAGGAAGGTGGGAGGGAGGGGAGGGGAGAGGAGGGGCCGGAGCCGCCTCGGGGAGGGAGGAGGGGCGGGAAGGGGAGAGGGAGAGGGAGAGGGATGTGGAGATTTGGGGGGAGGGGAGGAGAGAGGGAGGAGAGAGAGAGGGAGTGAGGGGGAGGGGGAGGGAGGGGCTGGAGCCACCTCGGGGGAGGGGAAGGGCGAGAAGAGGGAGAGGGATGTGGGGGATTTAGGGGGAGGGAGGGGAGGAGAGAGGGAGGGAGGAAGAAGGGGAGAGGGATTTGGGGCTTGAGGGGGATTTGGGGAGAGGAGGGCAGAGAGAGGGCAGGTCACGTGTCACGTGGGAGTGACCGTGGGGAGGGAGACCCCAGAGCTCTTCTTCCTCTTCCCTCCCCCTTCCTCCCTCTCCCCACCCCCTGTTTCCTCCTCCCTCTGCCATATCGTCCTCTTCCCAACCCTCTCCCTCCCTCCTCTTCTCCCTCTCCCTTTCTATCCCTCTCCCTTCTCCTTCTTTCCCTCCCTCCCTCCCTCTCCCCTCTCCTCCCTCCTGCTTCTCCTTTTCCTCCCTCTCCTCCCCATCTCTTCCCTTCCTCTCCCCTTCTTTCCCTCTCGCCTCTCCCACCTCTTCCTCCCTCCCTCCCTCTCTCTCCCTCCCTCTCCCTCTCCCTCCCTTCTTTGTAAACACCGAAATCAGGTCACGAAGCCTCCTCAGGGAAAGGGAGGAAGATCCTGAATTCCCACATTTCCTGGAGATCCCCCCACCCCCAAATCCCGCATTCCATGGAACTCCCACCCCTCAAATCCAGGAATTCCCCACGTCCTGAATCCCAGAATTTCCAAGGACGATCCCATCCAGTGTCACCCCCCACAGTGGATCCACTTGGGAACCTTGGAGGGTCATTCCATCATTTCCCAGGAACCCGTGGAATTGTCGCTGATTTATACCAGGAACTGGGGGGATTTGGGTCCAATTTGGAGTGGATTTTTTTTCCCCTTTTGGGACTTTTTTTTAAGGCAGGTTTTAATTAAAATCGTTATTTGAAAAAAAAAAAAAAAAAAGAGAAAGAAATGAAATTTGGAAAAGGGACTTCGATGAAAAATCAAGGAAGTAAAGAGGATTTTAAAATAGTGAAACAAAAAAAAAGGAAATTAAAAATAATAAAATCATAAAGCAAAAAGGAAAAATGAAAAATATTAAAGCAGAGTAATAAAATGGTAAAAGTCCAATAAAATAATAAAATAGAAGTAACAAAAAAAAAAAGGGCTGTAACATAAATGATGAAATGAAAATGATGAAATAAGGGTAAAAGAGAAAAACAACAAGTATCAGCTAAGTTATAAAATAGAAAAAAACAAGCATAAAATAGAAAAATAACAAGACATAAAGTATTAAAAAAATAATAAAATAGCGGTAAAATACTTTTAAACCACCAAAACAATAAAATAATAACAGAGGTAAAATAAAAACACAAAATCCACTGGGGGGGGTAAAAAATGCCCCTCAAAATGCCCCCGACCTCAAATTTTTTGGGGGTTTAAGCTCCCCTTAAATCTTCCCTGGGGTTCAACCCTGGGCCATCTTGGGCCGTAACGCAAGATGGCGGCGCCCACGTATCCCCACGGAGTGCAATTTTTTAGGGATAACTCTTGGAGAATCGGGGTCAAAAGAGGAGAAAAATCTTTTTTTTTGTGTTGTTTTTTCATCGTCAATCCCTTCATACCAGTTTGAGCTTACCGGAGACCCGGAGAGAGCGGCAGAGAAGGCCACGGGTGGATGAGTCCTGGGGGCCACCATGTTGTACGGCGGGAGGAACCATGAGAGCACTTCCGCTTCCTGTAGAGAAGCGGGGGTTAAACAAGGACTTGAGGGAGAAAAAAGGAGATTTTAGGAGAGTTTGAGGACCTCGGAGGGGGTGTCTTTGTCCTCCTTTATTTTTGTAGACTTTGCATCAAACCTTCCCGGGGATTTCGTTTGCCTCCCGGCGGTTCAGCGCCGGCGCCGCCATCTTGAGGCGCGGCGGCGCGGCAACACAAGATGGCAGCTCCCTCATAACCCACCCCAGCGTTATTTTTGGGGATAATTCGAGGAGAATCGGGGTCAAACGGGGCGCGGCGGTTTCTCCTTTACAGGCTACCCCCGCGCGTCCGGCTTGAGCCCAGTGGGAACCGGGAGAGCGGCGGAGAGGGCGGTGGGTGAACGAGCACCGGGGGCCGCCATGTTGTACGGCAAGAGGAGCCATGGCGGCACTTCCGCTTCCGCTGGGGGAGCGGCGCGGGAGCGGTGGCGGAGCGCGGGGTAAACACAGGCCGGGGGGCTTGGAGGGTTTTTGGGGGGTTTTGGGGGTTTTGGGGTCCTGAGGGTGGGGAGGAATGGGATATAGGGGGCTGAAGGAGGACAGGGCGGTGGGGGCGAATAGGGGCAGTTTTGAGGAGGGGGCATTGGAGGGCTTGGGGATTTAGGGGTCAGGGGAGATTTTGGGGATTGGGGGTCTTGGGGGATTTAGTGGGGTCTGGGGATTTGGGGGGTCTTAGGAGTATTTTGAGAGCTCTTTGGTGGGTTGGGGGACTTGAGGGGTTCTGGAGAAAATGGGAGGGGGATTTGGGGGGTCTGGGGGCTCTTTAAAATTTGGGGTCGATTTTTGGGGTCCCTGGACTGTTCCAAGTCACGATTTTGAGAGGGTATCTTTGACCTGTCACCCCTTTTTATTTTTTTTCCAGCTCCTCCTCCCAGTTGGGACTCTCCGACTCGCGACACCCCTCGTGGGGAGGGGGTTAGGGTCTCCAAACCCCCAAACCCCCTGAACCTTCCAAAAATGAAATAATCCCCTCCCCGCGAAAAAAACAAGCCCTTGAATGGCACCCCTCCCTCCCCTCCCCACCAGGGCAGAGACCACCCCAAATTTGGGGAGAGGACCCTGAAATGGGGGACTCGCAGCAGGGGCTGATTTGGGGGGCACCAACGGGATGGAGGGGGAGTTGGGGGTGAAGACCCTGGAACCCCCAAAAAGAGGTTTCAGAAGAGGAGGAGGAGGAGGAGGAAGAAGAACTGGACCCCGGATCCAGGTGGGATTTCGGTGGGGTGGGGGAATCCTGGTTTTGGGGTCCTGGATGGGTTTAGGGGGTCCCACAGGGCTTTGAGGGGTTTTCTGGGGGTCACAGGGGGTTTTGGGGGTCTTGAGGGCTTTGGGGGGCATCCTGGGCAGGTTTGGGTGGGGGGGGGGGTGTCCTGTTTCCCTCACCCCAATTTTGGGGGTCTAGGGGTCTCCCCCCCAATTTTGGGGTCTCCCTCCCAGGAGGAGCTCGAGCATCTGAACGAGGCCAACGCCGACATTAACCGGGGGGAGCTGGAGCTGGATGTGAGTCAAACTGGGAGCGCTGGGAACCCGAACTGGGAAACGCTGGGAGCACCGGCTGGGACACCAGGAACAGGCCCGGGATTCCAAGTCGTGAATTGGTGCCCTCCCCAGAACGTGTCCCCAGTCCCAAACTGGACACCAGTCCATGTTCCCAATCCCAAGCTGGTTCCCCACTCCCGAACTGGGATCCCCATTCCCAAATGGGCCTCAATCCTTGTTTTTCCAGTCCCAAAACGGCATGCCCAGCCCCTTAACTGGTCTTCCCAATCCCAAGCCGATCCCAAAACACTCCCACCCAACCCCTACCCAGTGTCCCTGTCCCAAACCAGTGCCCCCCAGTCCGTAACTGGTGCCGTTCTCGCCCCGTTTCAGGCCGCCCGCTCCGCCTATCGCCGCATCCTGTCGGAATCCGCCCGGAAACTGAATTCCCAAGGCTCCCAACTCGGGAATTGCATCGAGAGGGCCCGGCCCTACTACGAGGCCCGACGGAGAGCCAAGGAGGTACCGGGAAAATCCTGAAAAAAGGAGAATTCCGGGTCCTTGTTGTTTCCCCCCTGGTGTCCCATCCCCAGAGCTCAACTCCCAGTGCTCCCAGTTGGGAATGACTGGGCCAAGAAGGGTACCAGATCCTGGGAAAACCTTGGGAAAGGGACTCAGGTTGGGAATTCCAGCTTCCCAATCCTTGTTTCCCATCTATCTGTTTGTGTCCCAGTCCCTGAGCTCAACTCCCGGTGCTCCCAGTTGGGAATGACTGGGCCAAGAAGGGTACCAGATCCTGGGAAAACCTTGGGAAAGGGATTCAGGTCGGGAATTCCGGGTTCCCAATCCTCGTCTTCACCTCCATCTCCCATCCTGAGCTCAACTCCCGGTGCTCCCAGTTGGGAATCACTGGGCCAAGAAGGGTACCAGATCCTGGGAAAACCTTGGGAAAGGGACTCAGGTTGGGAATTCCAGCTTCCCAATCCTTGTTTCCCATCTATTTGTTGGTGTCCCAGTCCGGGTCCCCCCAATCTTCACCCCCATCCCCAGAGCTCAACTCCCAGTGCTCCCAGTTGGGAATGACTGGGCCGAGAAGGTACCAGATCCTGGGAAAACCTTGGGAAAGGGACTCAGGTTGGGAATTCCAGCTTCCCAATCCTTGTTTCGCATCTATCTGTTTGTGTCCCAGTCCCTGAGCTCAACTCCCAGTGCTCCCAGTTGGGAATGACTGGGCCAAGAAGGTACCAGATCCTGGGAAAACCTTGGGAAAGGGACTCAGGTCGGGAATTCCGGGTTCCCAATCCTTGTTTCGCATCCATCTGTTTGTGTCCCAGTCCGGGTCCCCCAAATCTTCACCCCCATCCCCATCGCCCAACTCCCGGTGCTCCCAGTTGGGAATGACTGGGCCAAGAAGGGTACCAGATCCTGGGAAAACCTTGGGAAAGGGACTCACTCGGGTTGGGAATTCCAGCTTCCCAATCCTTGTTTCCCATCTATTTGTTGGTGTCCCATCCCCAGAGCTCAACTCCCAGTGCTCCCAGTTGGGAATGACTGGGCCAAGAAGGGTACCAGATCCTGGGAAAACCTTGGGAAAGGGACTCAGGTCGGGAATTCCGGGTTCCCCCCCCCCAGTCTTCATCCCCATCCCCAGAGCTCAGCTCCCAGTGCTCCCAGTTGGGAATGACTGGGCCAAGAAGGGTACCAGATCCTGGGAAAACCTTGGGAAAGGGACTCACTCGGGTTGGGAATTCCAGCTTCCCAATCCTTGTTTCGCATCCATCTGTTTGTGTCCCAGTCCCTGGAAAACACCGGTCGGGAATTCCGGGTTCCCAATCTTCACCCCCATCCCCAGAGCTCAACTCCCTGTGCTCCCAGTTGGGAATCACTGGGCCAAGAAGGGTACCAGATCCTGGGAAAACCTTGGGAAAGGGATTCAGGTTGGGAATTCCAGCTTCCCAATCCTTGTTTTGCATCCATCTGTTTGTGTCCCAGTCCCTGAGCTCAACTCCCAGTGCTCCCAGTTGGGAATGACTGGGCCAAGAAGGGTACCAGATCCTGGGAAAACCTTGGGAAAGGGATTCAGGTTGGGAATTCCAGCTTCCCAATCCTTGTTTCCCATCTATTTGTTGGTGTCCCAGTCCCTGAGCTCAACTCCCAGTGCTCCCAGTTGGGAACCACTGGGCCAAGAAGCTACCAGATCCTGGGAAAACCTTGGGAAAGGGACTCAGGTCGGGAATTCTGGGTTCCCCCAATCTTCATCCCCATCCCCAGAGCTCAACTCCCAGTGCTCCCAGTTGGGAATCACTGGGCCAAGAAGGTACCAGATCCTGGGAAAACCTTGGGAAAGGGACTCAGGTTGGGAATTCCGGCTTCCCAATCCTTGTTTCGCATCCATCTGTTTGTGTCCCAGTCCAGGTCCCCAATCTTCATCCCCATCCCCAGGCTCAACTCCCAGTGCTCCCAGTTGGGAATCACTGGGCCAAGAAGGGTACCAGATCCTGGGAAAACCTTGGGAAAGGGACTCAGGTTGGGAATTCCAGCTTCCCAATCCTTGTTTCGCATCCATCTGTTTGTGTCCCAGTCCGGGTCCCCCCAATCTTCACCCCCATCCCCAGAGCTCAACTCCCAGTGCTCCCAGTTAGGAATGACTGGGCCAAGAAGGTACCAGATCCTGGGAAGACAGGGAAGGGACCTTGGGAAAGGGACTCAGGTCAGGAATTCGGGGTCCCCCCAATCTTCACCCCCATCCCCAGAGCTCAACTCCCAGTGCTCCCAGTTGGGAACCACTGGGCCAAGAAGGGTACCAGATCCTGGGAAAACCTTGGGAAAGGGACTCAGGTTGGGAATTCCGGGTTCCCAATCCTTGTTTCGCATCAATCTGTTTGTGTCCCAGTCCCTGAGCTCAACTCCCAGTGCTCCCAGTTGGGAATCACTGGGCCAAGAAGGTACCAGATCCTGGGAAAACCTTGGGAAAGGGACTCAGGTCGGGAATTCCGGGTTCCACCCATCCCCATCCCCATCGCCCAACTCCCAGTGCTCCCAGTTGGGAATGACTGGGCCAAGAAGGTACCAGATCCTGGGAAAACCTTGGGAAAGGGACTCGGGTTGGGAATTCCAGCTTCCCAATCCTTGTTTCGCATCTATTTGTTGGTGTCCCATTCCCTGAGCTCAACTCCCAGTGCTCCCAGTTGGGAATCACTGGGCCAAGAAGGGTACCAGATCCTGGGAAAACCTTGGGAAAGGGACTCAGGTCGGGAATTCCGGGTTCCCCCCCATCCCCAGAGCTCAACTCCCAGTGCTCCCAGTTGGGAATCACTGGGCCAAGAAGGTACCAGATCCTGGGAAAACCTTGGGAAAGGGACTCAGGTTGGGAATTCCAGCTTCCCAATCCTTGTTTCCCATCCATCTGTTTGTGTCCCAGTCCCTGGAAAACACCAGTTGGGAATTCCAGGTCCCCCCCATCTTCATCCCCAGAGCCCAACTCCCAGTGCTCCCAGTTGGGAATGACTGGGCCAAGAAGGGTACCAGATCCTGGGAAAACCTTGGGAAAGGGACTCAGGTCGGGAATTCCGGGTTCCCTCCCCTCAGTCTTCATCCCCATCCCCATCCCCAGAGCTCAACTCCCAGTGCTCCCAGTTGGGAATGACTGGGCCAAGAAGGGTACCAGATCCTGGGAAAACCTTGGGAAAGGGACTCAGGTTGGGAATTCCAACTTCCCAATCCTTGTTTCGCATCTATTTGTTGGTGTCCCATTCCCTGAGCTCAACTCCCAGTGCTCCCAGTTGGGAATCGCTGGGCCAAGAAGGCTACCAGATCCTGGGAAAACCTTGGGAAAGGGACTCAGGTCGGGAATTCCGGGTTCCCCCCCATCCCCAGAGCTCAACTCCCAGTGCTCCCAGTTGGGAATCACTGGGCCAAGAAGGGTACCAGATCCTGGGAAAACCTTGGGAAAGGGACTCAGGTCGGGAATTCCGGGTTCCCCCCCGCCCAATCTTCACCCCCATCCCCAGAGCTCAACTCCCAGTGCTCCCAGTTGGGAATCACTGGGCCAAGAAGGTACCAGATCCTGGGAAAACCTTGGGAAAGGGACTCAGGTCAGGAATTCCGGGTTCCACCCATCCCCATCCCCATCGCCCAACTCCCAGTGCTCCCAGTTGGGAATGACTGGGCCGAGAAGGGTACCAGATCCTGGGAAAACCTTGGGAAAGGGACTCAGGTCGGGAATTCCGGGTTCCCAATCCTTGTTTCCCATCTATCTGTTTGTGTCCCAGTCCCTGAGCTCAACTCCCAGTGCTCCCAGTTGGGAATCACTGGGCCAAGAAGGGTACCAGATCCTGGGAAAATTTTGGGAAAGGGACTCAGGTTGGGAATTCCGGGTTCCCCCAATCTTCATCCCCATCCCCATCCCCAGAGCTCAACTCCCAGTGCTCCCAGTTGGGAATGACTGGGCCAAGAAGGTACCAGATCCTGGGAAAACCTTGGGAAAGGGACTCAGGTTGGGAATTTCAGCTTCCCAATCCTTGTTTCCCATCTATTTGTTGGTGTCCCAGTCCCTGAGCTCAACTCCCAGTGCTCCCAGTTGGGAATCACTGGGCCAAGAAGGCTACCAGATCCTGGGAAAACCTTGGGAAAGGGACTCAGGTTGGGAATTCCGGGTTCCCCCCCATCCCCAGAGCTCAACTCCCAGTGCTCCCAGTTGGGAATGACTGGGCCGAGAAGGGTACCAGATCCTGGGAAAACCTTGGGAAAGGGACTCAGGTCGGGAATTCCGGGTTCCCCCCCGCCCAATCTTCACCCCCATCCCCATCGCTCACCTCCCGGTGCTCCCAGTTGGGAATCACCCCACTCGAGGAGCTTCCCAAATCCTGCAAAAACCCTGGGAAGGAGAAGCAGGGAAGGAGCTCCGGGAGCCAGCATTCCCGCTCTTCCAGGCGCAGCAGGAGACGCAGCGGGCGGCCCTGCGCTACGAGCGGGCGGTGGGGATGCACAACGCGGCGCGGGAGATGGTCTTCGTGGCCGAGCAGGGCGTGGCCGCCGGCAGGAACCGCCTGGATCCCACCTGGCAGGAGATGCTCAACCACGCCACGCGCAAGGTGGGAGAGTCCGGGAGCGGGAGAGTTCGGGATGCGAGGCCCCTTTCCCAAGGAGGGGTCGTTTGTACCCCAAGGGGTCTTTTTTTTTTTGGGGGGGTCGCTGCCTCGTTGGGATAAGCCCCGTTCCCAAAGGGGTGGTTTTGTCCCCCCATTCCCGCTGGGATGTTCTGGCTCCTCCTCATTCCCGGGAATTGCAGGTGAACGAGGCGGAGGAGGAGCGGGTGCGGAGCGAGCGGGAGCACCAGCGGGTGACGCGCCTGTGCCAGGAGGCCGAGGCCGAGGTGCAGGCACTGCAGAAATCCCTGAAGCGCGTCATCCTGCGCAGCAAACCCTACTTCGAGCTCAAGGCCCAGTTCAACCAGATCCTCGAGGTCGCTGGGGGCACTGGGGGGCGCTGGGAGGAGCGGGGAGATACTGGGAGGGACTGGGGGGGCACTGGGAGCTGGGAGAGCGGGGAGATACTGGGAGGGACTGGGGGGGCACTGGGAGCGCTGGGAGGAGGGCACTAGGAGAGCGGGGAGATACTGGGAGGGACTGGGGGTGCACTGGGAGCGCTGGGAGGAGGGCACTAGGAGAGCGGGGAGATACTGGGAGGGACTGGGAGTGCACTGGGAGCGCTGGGAGGAGGGCACTAGGAGAGCGGGGAGATACTGGGAGGGACTGGGGGGCACTGGGAGCGCTGGGAGGAGGGCACTAGGAGAGCGGGGAGATACTGGGAGGGACTGGGGCACTGGGAGCGCTGGGAGGAGGGCACTAGGAGAGCGGGGAGATACTGGGAGGGACTGGGGGTGCACTGGGAGCGCTGGGAGGAGGGCACTAGGAGAGCGGGGAGATACTGGGAGGGACTGGGGGTGCACTGGGAGCGCTGGGAGGAGGGCACTAGGAGAGCGGGGAGATACTGGGAGGGACTGGGGGTGCACTGGGAGCGCTGGGAGGAGGGCACTAGGAGAGCGGGGAGATACTGGGAGGGACTGGGGTGCACTGGGAGCGCTGGGAGGAGGGCACTAGGAGAGCGGGGAGATACTGGGAGGGACTGGGGTGCACTGGGAGCGCTGGGAGGAGGGCACTAGGAGAGCGGGGAGATACTGGGAGGGACTGGGGTGCACTGGGAGCGCTGGGAGGAGGGCACTAGGAGAGCGGGGAGATACTGGGAGGGACTGGGGGTGCACTGGGAGCGCTGGGAGGAGGGCACTAGGAGAGCGGGGAGATACTGGGAGGGACTGGGGGTGCACTGGGAGCGCTGGGAGGAGGGCACTAGGAGAGCGGGGAGATACTGGGAGGGACTGGGGGGGCACTGGGAGCGCTGGGAGAGGGACCGGGAGCTCCAGTTCCGCCAGATCTTGGAATTAGGACCAATATTTTCGGGATCGGAACCCAATTAGAACCAATGTTTTAGGGATCATAGTCTGTGTTTTTAAGGGGATCATAACTGGTTTTTTTAGGGATCATAACCAATTTTCGAAGGTCACAACTGATTTCCAGGGGGTTTCCAAAGAACCCCCAGGCTGCTCCCGCTGAACCCTCCCCCCCCCTTTTCCCTGCTGCCTTTTCCCTTTCCCAGGAGCACAAATCCAAGGTGACCTCCCTGGAAAGCCGCGTCTCCCAGGCCAAGACCCGTTACTCCGTCGCCCTCCGCAACCTGGAGCAGATCAGCGAGCAGATCCACGCCCGGAGGCTCCAGAGGCTCCTCCAGCGCCGGGAATCTCCAGTGGGAGCCGAGTGCAGCCCCCGCCACTCCAGCCTGGAATCCCAAGGGGCGGATTTGGGAGCGGAGTGCCCGGCCGGGGACTCCCTGTCCGTGCTCAGCCTCCAAACGGTCGCCTCCGACCTGCAGAAGTTCGACTCGGTGGAACATTTGGCGGGAATTTCGGATGCCGCCAGCCTGGGAAGCGACGAGCTGGGAGAGCGGGAGCGGCGCCGGAGCCTCCGGCACCACCGGAGCGTCAGCCTCTGAGCCGGAATTCCCAGCGGTTCCCACCCCCCAAAAATACACCAGAAACTCGTCAAAAGGCGCCGAAAATTTCGCAGTTTCTCGGAGCTGTCCAAAATTTCCCCAAGTCCACCGGAATTTGCTCAAAATCCCGCAGGAATCCGCCCCGAGTTCGCCCAAATGCATCTGAAGTCCCGCAAAAATCCAACCCCAAATTTGGCCCGAAAATTCCCGGGAATTCGCCCGAAATTCCACAAAAAATTCCCCCACAAAATTCCACAAAAATCCACCCAAATCTACCCAAAATTTCCCCTACGTTCTGCCCAAATCCACCTAAAATTCCCCCCCAAAATTCCACAAAAATCCACAAAAATCCACCCAAAATTTCCCCTAAATTCTGCCCAAATCCACCTAAAATTCCCCCCCAAAATTCCACAAAAATCTACCTAAAATTTCCCCTAAATTATGCCCAAATCCACCTAAAATTCCCCCCCAAAATTCCACAAAAATCTACCCAAATCTACCCAAAATTTCCCCTACATTCTGCCCAAATCCACCTAAAATTCCCCCCCAAAAATCCACCCAAAATTTCCCCTAAATTCTGCCCAAATCCACCTAAAATTCCCCCCCAAAAATCCACCCAAAATTTCCCCTAAATTCTGCCCAAATCCACCTAAAATTCCCCCCCAAAATTCCACAAAAATCCACCAAAATCTACCCAAAATTTCCCCTACATTCTGCCCAAATCCACCTAAAATTCCCCCCAAATCCACCCCAAATTTGCCCCAAATTCCTCCCTAACCCACCAGAAATTCCCCAAATCTGCACAGTCCCGCAAAAGTTCCCCAAAATTCCCCCAAAGTCCACCCAAATTTTCCCCCAGATTCTGCCAAAGTTCCCAAAACCTCTCCAAACTTCCACAAAAAATTCCACTGAAATTTCCCCAGAATCCCCCCCCCCACAAAATTCTCCCTAATTGCCATCATGTCCTGTGGAATTTCGGGATGAGGTTTGGAAGAGCCTCTGGAATTTGGGGAGGTTTGGGAGATAAATTCCTGACATTTGGGGGCATTTGGGGTTAAACTCCTGGAATTTGGAGGATTTTAGGGTTAAAGGCTGGAAATTTGGGGGGGGGGGATAAACCCTTAAAATTTGGGTGCTTTTGGGGTTCACATCCTGACACTTTGGGGGATTTACCTCCCAAAATTAGGGATTTCTGGGGTTAAACCCCTGGAATTCAGGGGATTGGGAGATTTATCACCTAAAATATTAAGGGATTTGGGGTTAAAATCCTGGAATTTGGTGTGTTTGGGGATAAATCCCTGGAATTTGGGGGTCCTTCGCCAAAATTTGGGAAGCTTTGGGGTTTGAAGTCTGGGAATTTGGGAGTTTTGGGGATTAAATCTTCGAATTTGGCTGGGAAGGGGTGGAATAAACCTCTGGCATTTGATGGATTTGGGGATTTACTCCAAAAGTCTGATGGGTGAATTAGGGAAGGAGGGGAGGGATCCAAAACGCGTCGAATTTCACATTCCCATCACTGGGATGAGTTGGGAACACCTTGAGTGGGGGGGAGGGACCTTCCTTTAACCCCATTCCTGTGGAATTCCAGCTTTTCTCGGGAGAAACCCCCCCCTTTCCGCAGCAAAAGCTGCGTCAGGAGCTGAATTGCACTTAAGGGGGGGGGATTTGGGAATTTTTGGGATGGGGAGGGGCTGTGATGAGAATTCCCAGGTTCGAGGCAGCCCCAGGGGACTCGATCCCAAAAAAAAACCCCCACCCCCTAGGATGAGATTCCGGCATCTGGGAATGAGGAGGGGCTGGAGGAAGCAGCCTCAAATATTCTTCCTATCAATAAAAATCCTTATTGTTGGTAATTCAGTGGATCATTCACTCAACATTCCCGACATTCCCAGAGCACTTCTCCCCCCCTCCGGACATTTTGGGGATGAATCCTCTTTATTTTCAGTGGGTTTTCCCTTTTCTTTTTTTTTTGGAATCTCTCTGGGTTTTTGCGTGTTTCCTTCCTTTTATTTATGTTTTTCCTTTTTTTTTTATCCTTTTTTTTTTATGTTCCCCCCCCCCCTTTTTATATGTTTTCCCCCTTTTTTGATCTTTTTCCCCTTTTTTGTTTTTCCCCTCTTTTGGGTTTTGTTTGTTTTTTGGTTTGTGTGTTTGTTTTCCCCACTTTTTTTGTGGCTTCCCCCCCCCCCTTTCCTTTTTTTTTGGGTCTGTTTTCCCTCCTTTTTTTTTTTCAGGGATTGGGAAAAGCACGCCTAAAACCGGGGAAAGCATTCCCAAACCGGGACAAACATTCCCGGGACAGGGAAAAAATCACTCCCAGGACAGGGAAAACACAATCCCAGTTTAGGGAAAACATTCCCAGCCCCTCCCCCCACCGCGTTCCTCCTCCTCTTCCTCCCGCCTGGATCAACCCTTTCCTGTGTTCTCCCAGAAGGATCCGGGCAGGAAACGGCGCCGGGAACCGGGATCCTGGAATTCCCAGTAATACTGGATCGGGGTGGGGGGTGGGAGGCGGGCAGAGCATCCCCGTTTTTTCCCTGGAAATCCCAAATTTCCTGAGAGGAAATCTGTGGATTCTTTTCAAGGCTCCTGTTGGTTTTTCCAGCTTTTCCTTTGGAATCTTGGGAGAGAAAAAAACTCCCCCAAAACGCAGGAATTTCTGGCTTAAATCTTCCGAAATCCCTTGGGGTTTTTTGGGTTTTTTTTGGTTTTTTTTTTGGGTGAAGTCTTCCCACGAGGAATGATCCCTACAGATTCCATCCGATTGGATTGTTCCAGGATGGGAAAAGCTTGGGAAGGGGCTTCCTGGAGCTGTTCCACCTCTGGAGATGCTACAGGACGAGGATTTGAAAGCCCTTCCACGAGGGAGGGGGTTGGGAAAACGAAGAAAAACAGGATTTCCAGGCGTTTCTAAGCCATTCCCGAGGAAAAACTGGGAATAACTGGGAATCACTAACTGATTTATTACTACTCATGGAAAGGAAGCAACTCCCAACATCGAGAACGACACCAACTGGAATCTGCGACACAATGACACCGGAAACACCAGGAAAGGGCGAAATCCCACAGAAATCACAGTTTGGGGGCATTTCCCCCCCAAAATATCCTTGGTTTTGGAACTTTTTCAGCTCGTTTTTGGCCCTTTTGGGGTCACGTGTCCTCTGAAAATTCCAGCTCCCAGGGAAGTTCTTGGTTTCATCCAGTTCCTTCCTCTTCCTCCAGAATTTCGGGACCTTCCTGCCCTGCCCGTGGTGGCTCTGGAGGTTCCCAAACCAAGAAACCTTGGAATTTTTGGGTAATTACCCAGAATTTTGGGGATAATTTGGTCCAAATTGGGGCCATTGAGCCCCAATACTCCTAATTAGCATATTCATTAACACATAATTAACATGGGAATTGGAGGCTCCAAGGGCAAAACTGAGGGAAGAATGTGGGATTTTTGGGGTTCCTTCAAGTGTTTCCCAATCAGGTGGGGGGGCTCTGTGGGAATTCTGGGATCTGGAGCTGGTGGGAATGTCCAGGGGGTTCTCCTGTGATGACGTCATGGGGGGGAGCAGCAATGACGTCATGGTTGAGCCACTGATGACGTCATGGCTGGGCAACGGATGACATCATAATTGAGCCAATTGTGACAACATGGTTGAGGCAATGATGTCATGGCCTAGACATTGATGATGTCATGGCTGAGCCACCGATGACATCATGCTTGAGCCAATGTTGACGTCGCGTTTGCGTCACTGATGACGTCATCAGTTGAGTCATGGTTGAACCATCAGTGACATCATTGTCAAGCCAACCATGACATCATGGTTGAACCAATAATGACATAACAACTGAGCGTCATGATCATCTCCACAAACTCCTCCATCGTTTCATTTCCACTTCGAATCCTCCTCCCAACTCCCAGGATTTCGGCAATTCCCGACTTTTTTCAAAAGTTTTTTTTTCCAGATTTTTATCCCCTTCTGGGACAAAACAAGAGTAATTTTTCACCTCAATTCTTTATTTTTTTTTCCCCTCTATTTCTTGATGTTTTTCTTCATTTTTTGGTGAATATTTTTGCTTTTTTAGGGTTTTTTGAAGGGTTTTGATTTTTTTCCTCATTTGTTTTCATCCATTTCCCATTTCTTCCTCAGAAAACTGGAAGAAATAAGAATTTTAGGCAGCAGAAAAGCACTACTTTTCCCACTTTTTCTGCTCGTACCCAAACATGTAGAATCCGGAAAACAACCCCCAAAAATTAAGGAAAATCCATAAAAAGCTCACCACAAACACACAGAAGTTGTCCACATGGAAAAGGGAAAAAAACCCCATCCAGAATTCCCAAAATATTCCATGAAGTGCCTGGAAAACGACATCACTAAATCACTGATTTTGCCCCAAAAATGGTGACTTTTTTCCAAAAAGGAAAAAAAAAATATGGTTAAAATTAAAACAGGAAAAGCCCAACTGGCTCCGTTTGGGATAATGTGGGATAAGAGGGAGAGAAGGGAAATGTGGAATATCCCAGAGTTCCTCATGCAGCTCCAGGGTGGGCACAGGATGATGCAAAAGTGTGGGAAAACTCCCGTTTCCAGCGTTTTTCTCCCCAAATTCCTGCGAGGTGGGAGCAGAGGGAGAAACCGGGATGGGTGTGGTTCTTCATCCCATGGGAAATGCCAGAGAGGGGAACTCAGGTTTGGGGGGGGTTGGGCTGGGAATGGGGGTTCAACTGGCCCCAGTTGGGCACTGGGAGCACTGGGCAGGTGGGCGGAGCCACAGGACGAGGGGGAGATCCCCATCCCCTAATTAATGACATCATTAATTAGCCTGGAAGGTCGAAGGGCTGCAGGTTGGAAGAAGCTCCAACGACTGGTCAACGGGACCCAACGATCGGTCAATGGGACCCAACGATCGGTCAATGGGACCCAATGATCGGTCAGTGGGACCCAATGATCGGTCAGTGGGACCCAATGATTGGTCAATGGGACCCAACATTGATGAGTCAACAAGACCCAACAACTGGTCAATGAGACTCAACAACGATTGGTCAATGGGACCCAAAAATGAGTCAATGGGACCCAACAACAATGAGTCAACAAGACCCAATGATGAGTCAACAAGACTCAACAATGACTCAACGGGACCCCACGCTGGGTCTCTGCCCCAATCGGGCACTGGGAGCACTGGGAGCACTGGGAGGAGCCCTGGGAGCAGGGGGTGGGTGGGGGAGCCTCAGTTGATGAGCGAGGGGGTCTGGGCGCCTGCAGGCGGGGCCGGGGCGAACGACGGGTGGGCGAAGGCGCGGCCGGGGAACGAGAGCGCCCAGGGCAGCTCCAGGGCCGGGCCGGAGAGCGCCGGCACGGGCAGCGCCGAGGGCGACGCCGGGAACGACCCCAGCGAGGCCACCGGGGCCGGGAAGGCGGCGCCGGGGAAGCCCCCGGAGCCCGGCGGAGGCGGCGGCGTCTCGGCGGCCACGGCGGCAGCGCCGGTGGCCACTGCCTTGGGCTTGTCCCCGCCGTGGGTTCGCTGGTGCCGGTTGAGGTGGGAGCTGCGGCTGAAGCACTTGCCGCACTCGGAGCACTTGTAGGGCTTCTCGCCGGTGTGCACGCGCTGGTGGATGGTGAGCTCGGAGCGCTGGATGAAGCTCTTGCCGCACTCGGAGCACTGGTAGGGCTTCTCGCCCAGGTGGATGCGCTGGTGCTTGATGAGGTTGGAGGAGACGCTGAAGCACTTGCCGCACACGTTGCACTCGTAGGGCTTCTCCCCGGTGTGCATCCGCCGGTGCTTGGTGAGGTCGGACTTCTGGATGAAGCCCTTGCCGCACTCGGGGCACTTGTAGGGCTTCTCCCCGAGGTGGGTGCGCTGGTGCTTGATGAGGTTGGAGCGGACGCCGAAGCTCTTCCCGCAGTCCCCGCACTCGTAGGGCTTCTCCCCCGTGTGCATCCGCCGGTGCTTCACCAGCGCCGAGTTCTGCCCAAAGCTCTTGCCGCACTCGGGGCAGGCGTACGGTTTCTCGCCAGTCTGAGTGCCCTGGTGTCTCACCGCGCCCTCCTTAGCCCGGGCTGAGAAGCTCTTCCCGCACTCGCTGCACTTGTGGCTCCGCTCCGGCGCCGCCCGCGGGCCCCACGGGAAACTCTTCCCGCACTCGCCGCACTTGGAGGGTCTCTCAGCGGCGCCGCCCAAGAGCCGCCGGCGCTTGGCGGGCGAGGCCAAGAAGCTCTTGCCGCACTCGCAGCAGCGGCGCGGCTGCTCGGCGCCGGCGTGGACGCGCTGGTGCCGCTCCAGGTGGGAGCTCTGCGAGAAGCTCTTGCCGCAGTCGCCGCAGCGGAACGGCTTCTCGCCCATGTGGATGCGCCGGTGCCGGTCGAGGTGGGAGCTCCAGGCGAAGCTCTTGCCGCAGTCGCCGCACTCGTAGGGCTTGGCGGCACCGGTGTGGCTCTGACGGTGCTTCGCCAGTGCCGTATCGGCGCCGAAGCCCTTCCCGCACTCCCCGCACTTGTAGGGCTTGTTGGCGGCAGCGCCGCCGTGCCGGCGCTTGACCAAGGCCGCTGGTTTGGCCGCCGACCCCTTCCCGCGCTCCGGCGGCTCCGGGTGGTGGCCGCAGTCGGCGCAGCGGCACGAGGGGTCCCCGCGGGCCGTGGCGTGGGTGCGGCGGTGCCGGTCGAGGTGGGAGCTCCAGCTGAAGCTCTTGCCGCACTCGGGGCAGGCGTAGGGCTTCTCGCCGGTGTGGATGCGCCGGTGCCGCTCCAGGTGGGAGTTCCAGTTGAAGCCCTTGCCGCAGTCGCCGCATTTGTAGGGCTTCTCCTCCAGGTGGAGCTTCTGGTGTTTCACCAGGCTGGTGCTGGCCGGGAAGCTCTTGCCGCAGACGCCGCACTGGCAGGGCGCGGCGCCGGCGTGGACGCGTTGGTGCTGGATGAAGGCCGAGCCCACGCTGAAGGTCTTGCCGCAATCGGGGCACTTGTAGGGCTTGTCGCCGGCGTGGCGCCGCTGGTGGGTGATGAGGGTGGAGCTCAACCTGAAGCACTTCCCGCACTCGGGGCACTTGTGGGGCCGTTCTGTCCCGCGCCGGCGCTTGGGGAAGGCAGAGCCGAACGCCAGAGCTTTACCGCAGTCGTGGCACCGCCCGTGGCCCAGGAGGCTCCGCGGGGGGAACTTCTTGAAGCCCTGGGGTCCTGACTTGCTCTGGCGCTTCCCCGCGGCCTTGTGGGGCTGGGGGTCAGGTTTCTGGGAAGCCTCGGTGGGTTTGGAGCCCTCGGTGTCGGCGGAGTTGGCGGCCGGCTTGGGTTTGGTCACTGAGGCCGCGGCGGCCACGGCGTCCACTTTCTCCAGCTCACCCGGGGGAGGCTCCTCGTCGTCGTTGTCGGTCAACAAACCGTTGTCTGCTGGGAGGAAAACGGGGGTGAGGGCCTGTCAATGCCCCCAAACCACCCCGCTCATGGGTCTGGGGCTCTTCCAAAACACGTCCTTGATCAACCTGGTCAACTTGATCAACTTGGTCAACTTGATCAACTTGGTCAACTTGATCAACTTGGTCAACTTGATCAACTTGGTCAACTCGATCAACCTGGTCAACTTGATCAACTTGGTCAACTTGATCAACTTGGTCAACTCGATCAACTTGGTCAACTTGATCAACCTGGTCAACTTGATCAACCTGGTCAACTTTTCCCACCCCCCTCACGGATTTTGGGCTCCTCCAACCCTCTCTTGGCCAACGTTCCCGCCCGCAGTCAACTCACCAGCCCCAAGGCCCCTCCTCCGGTGGGACTCGGCGAAGGCGGTGATTCGCGGCCAACTGATGGCGATTTCCTCGGCTGGGGGGGGGGGAACATTTGGACACCAGTTTTAGGTCTTTTTACCCCAAAAAAACTCAATCCCACCATGGCCGTCAACGACCTTGAAGCCTCGCCTGAAACCGGTCAAACTCCCAGGCTCGATTTTGGTGGATTTGAGTGGATTTTGGTGGTTTTTTCCCCCCGTCATGAATTCACCCGCTAATTAAATCCCCATTAATTGAATTTTATCCATTGGAAACAAGCAGAAATTAAGGAGAAAGGAGGGATTCTGGAGCCTCACCCAAGGAAATGACGCTCTCGTAGCTGTCCTGCATCTTATCCCGGTTTTCCAAGCTTGTCCTGGTGCTGACAGGTTTTTTGGGAAGAGATTCCCCCCTAATCCCTGAAATTCCAACAGCTCTAGGTCAGGTTTTGGGGTCCACAAGGGGGGGGACCCTAAAATTGGGGTATAACCCAACCTCCCCCAGGATTTTTGGGAAGGGATTCCCTTTTAATTCGTAATTTCCCCCTCTTATTCCTAATTTTCCCTCTTAATTCCTATTCCTCCCCCCCAATTCCTAATTTTCCCCCTTAATTCCTGATTTCCCCCTAAATAAGGATTGGGAATGGGGGTGGAGGGATTTAATGGGAATGAGGGGATTAAAAGGGGGGTTAAAAAGCAACAGGAGGAAGGAAAAAGGGGGAAAGGAATGGAAAAAAGGGGAAAAACGGAAAATGGGCAAAACAGGGGAGGAAAAAATGGAAAGAGAAGGAAAAATGGGTAAAAGGGGAAAAAATGGGACGGAAGGAAGGGGAAAACAGGAAAAAATTAATGGAAAAGGAGGGAAAACGGGGAAGGAGCAGTGGGAGGGAGAAATGGGGAGGGAGCAGGGAATAAATGAGGGAATAAAGCTTTTGGAAGCCCAGAGAGGGAATTTTGGGAATCAGGAAGGGCGAGGGGAATGGAAAAAAGCGGCTGGATCGGAAGGAGGCAGGGATGGGGGGAAATTGGGAAAGGGAGAGTTAAATAAAGGGGCGGGGGGTCGGGGCGCGGCCGGGCGAGGTTTTAAATTCCAGAAAGAATTCCCGTTACCTGGAAGCGGAGGATGCCGAGACGCCGGAGGTGGGCAAAGGGAAGAAGGATTTGGGAATGGGGGGAGGGTGTTGGAATTTGGGGAGGGCGGAAGAAAGGAGGGATTTTGGGGGGGAGGAGGGGGACTGTTGCACGTCGGCTCTCAGAGCCCCGGACACACAGGAAGGGGATGGAATAAACCGGGATCAGGAAAAAAAGGGAGGGGGACAGGAAAAGGTGGTGGGAGGGGAGGGGTGGGAAAAGGGGGAGGGGGAGGGGGGGAGATCCCGAGGCCGCGAGCCCCCGGGAAGGCTGGGATTTGGGAAGGAAGGTCGGGATTTGGGAGAGGGTTTTGGAGGGTGATGGAGTGGGAGAAACGACACCCCCCCCCCAAAAAAAAAAAAAAAAAAAGGAGGGGGTTGGGGGAGGGTCGCGGCGCCGCAGTCTGGCTTTGTCCCCCCTGGGCTGGGGGGAGGATGCAATTGGGGGGGTCCTGAAATTCCTGGGGGAGAGGAAATTGGGTGGGATTTGAGGGGGATTGGGGTCTTCATTCCTTCATTCCTTGGCGTGACCGGGGGAGACTGGAGGGTCCTTTTATTCCTGGGGAAAAGGGACTGGAGGGAACTGGGGTGGATTGAGGGGGATTTGGGGGGTCCCGACATTCCGGGGGAGTGGTTTTGGAGGGGTCCCTTCATTCCTCCATTCACTGGGAGGGTCCCAACCTCCCCCCCCCCAAACCTTGATTATTCTGGGGGGTTTTTCTGGGAGGATGACGGGGCTGTCCCGCTTTCCCAGGGTTTTCCAGTGGGCGATGGATCCATGGGAGGAGCCGGAGCTGGAGCAGACGGTGCTTTTCAGGGATAACGGGGAGGAGGAGGAGGAAGAGGAGGAGGAGGAGGATCCCTACGACCCCCCCGGGATGCAGAGTAAGAGCTGGGAGGTCTCCCAGAACTTTGGAAGGGCTTGGAGACCCCCATGGACACCTGGGAATGGGGTCTCCATCCCTCTTCATCCATATCCTGTGGGACTGGGATCTCCATCTACTTTAATATCCCACAGGAATGGGGTCTCTATCCCATGGGAATGGGGGTTTTATCCCCCTTGATATCCCATGGGAATGGGGTCTGAATCCCATGGGGATGGGGGTTTTATCCCCCTTGATATCCCATGGGAATGGGGGTTTTATCCCCCTTGATATCCCATGGGAATGGGGTCTGAATCCCATGGGGATGGGGGTTTTTTGCCCCCTTGATATCCCATAGGAATGGGGTCTGAATCCCATGGGAATGGGGTTTTTATCCCCCTTGATATCCCACGGGAATGGGGTCTGAATCCCATGGGAATGGGTTCTTTGCCCCCTCTTGATATCCCATAGGAATTGAGTCTCCATCCCATTGGGAGTGGACTCTGAATACCATGGGATGGGGATTTCATCCCATGGGATTGGCAGCTCATTCCCTCCCATCCCAACGGGATTAACTCCCCCCCCCCTCCATTCCCTCTCTCCCAGGACCCCTGAACGACCTCTCCCCCCACTCCCGGGGCGAGCCGGAGATCGTTGAGCTCGACACCACCCCCCTCCCCCGTGTGTCCATCGCCAACCCCGACGAGGATTCCCGGGGCACCCTGCGCTGGACGGTGGTGCAGCAGATCAACCCCGCTTGCCCCTCTGCTGCCGGCACCAAATCCACCTCCTCCTCCTCCTCCTCCTCTTCCTCGGCCTTCTCCGACTTGAGGAGCGTCATCGTCCTGCAGAAGAGCTTCGAGTGCGGCGAGTGCGGCAAGAGCTTCAGCTGCAGCTCCCACTTCCACAAGCACCGCCGGACGCACACCGGCGAGCGGCCCTTCCGCTGCGGCCACTGCGGCAAGGCCTTCAACGTCAGCTCCAACCTCTACCGCCACCAGCGCGCCCACGCCACCAACTCGGCGATGACGGCGACACCAACTCCAACGCCGAGGGCTCGCGGCCTTCCCTACAAATGCCAGGAGTGCGGGAAGAGCTTCACCGTCAGCTCCAACCTCTCGCGGCACCAGCGAGCCCACGCCGCCGGCTCGGCGGCGGCGCCGGCGCCGGAGCCAAGCCCAGGGGCTCGTGGCCTCCCCTACGAGTGCCAGGAGTGCGGGAAGAGCTTCCGGCGCAACAAGGAGCTGGCGACGCACCAGCGGCTCCACACGGGCCGGCCGCCCTTCCAGTGCGGCCACTGCGGCAAGGGCTTCTCGTGGAGCTCCCACTGGGAGCGGCACCAGCGCGTGCACACCGGCGAGAAGCCCTACCAGTGCCCCGAGTGCGGCAAGAGCTTCAGCCGCAGCTCCCACCTCTACCGGCACCAGCGCGGCCACGCCGGCGGCCGCTCCTACATCTGCACCTACTGCGGGCGCAGCTTCGGCAGCACCCTGCACTTCGAGCGGCACCAGCGCACCCACACCGGCCAGCGGCCCTACCGGTGCACCCTGTGCCGCAAGAGCTTTGGTGATGCCCCAGCACTGGTCAAGCACCAGCGCCTCCACCTGGATGGGCCCTTCCGCTGCGAGGAGTGCGGGAAAGCCTTCGGCGCCCGCGCCCAGTACGCGCGGCACCGGCGCAACCTCCACGGCGGCGCCGGCGGCGTGGGTGGTGGCGGCGCCGGCGCGGCGGAGAAGCCCTACCGGTGCGGGGACTGCGGGAAGAGCTTCTCGTGGAGCTCCCACTGGGAGCGGCACCAGCGGATCCACACCGGGGAGAGGCCGTACCAGTGCGGGGACTGCGGCAAGCGCTTCGGCCGCACGTCCCACCTGTACCGGCACCAGCGGACCCACGCCGGCGGCCAGCCCCACGTGTGCGCCGAGTGCGGCAAGAGCTTCAACAGCACCCTCCACTTCCACAAGCACCAGAGGGCCCACGCCGGGCCCCGGCACGGCTGCGCCGACTGCGGGAAGGCGTTCGCCGACGGCTCGGCGCTGGCCAAGCACCGGCGGGTTCACGGCGGAGGAGGGGGGGGGGTTGGGGCGGAGAAGCCCTTCCCGTGCCCACGGTGCGGGAGGAGGTTCGGGGGCACCTCCCACCTGCAGCGGCACCTGCGGAGCCACGGCGAGGAAGAGGCCGAGCTCGTGGGCTGAGCGGCGGCGCTGCCAAGTCGGGCGGCGTTCCAGAGGGGGGCCCGCCGGATGAACTCGGCTCGTTGGGTTGGCCAACCTTGATGATGACTTGGGTAGAACCCCCCGTTCTGGCATGCCGGTGTTCCAGAGGGGCTGCCAGAGGAGCCTGACCCTGGTTGGGTTGGGCCAGCCTTGGCTTGGGAAGAACCCATTCCCAGCGGAAATGTTACGGTGGGGCTGCCAGATGAACCCAACTCGTTGGGTTGGCCAGCCTTGACCTCAGTTTGGGTAGAGGCCCAATTCCCGATGGGAATCCCAGTGGGATTGGGCTGTTCCGGCGTAGTTTCTGTAGGGTAGAGTAGGAACAGTGTAGAGTAGAGGGCGGAAGGAGGAGCCGAGTGGGAATTAGGGAGTTTTCCAAAGGGGAATTTTCCCTCTGGGTCAGAAAAAAAAAAAAACAAAAACAAAAAAAGATGGAATCCTGCCAAGGAAAAACCCAACCAAGCTCCTGCTCCAGGGAGGATTCCAGAAGAAGCACTTCCAAGGTCAGTACTCTTGGAGGTGCCACCGACTCATTGCCGAGGTCAGAGAGACCCCAAAATGTGGGATGGAGTCACTGCTGGATCATCCCGAATTCCACATCCAACCTTGACTCAGAGCATGATGATGTCGTCAAGGATTTGGGGCTAAAAAACCCACCAATTTGGGGCAAAAAAATCAATTTGAGGCAAAATCCCTCAATTAGGGGTAAGAACCCCAAATTGGGGAAAAATCCCCTGATTTGGAGGGAAAACCCCCAATTTTGGGGTAAAATTCCATGATTTGGTGGGTTTCGGTTGAGGAAGAAGCCAGATTGTCCCAACTCCACCGTCTCCCAGAAATTTGGGAAGTTTATTTATTGTGTTTATTCAGCTGTTGGTTGGGACAATCCCAAAGGTTGGGATGATTCCGAGAGTTGGGGCAATTCCAAAGGTTGGGAGAATCCCAAAAGCTGGGATAAGGGCCGATCTGTCCCAGCCCAGGGGCTCCTCCTGGCATTGATCAGTGGGGCTGGAGGAGCATCCAAAGGGAATTCCAAGCTGGAAAAACAGGAATCCTTGAGATGAACCTCGGGAGTGGGAGCAGGACGTGAACCTAGGGGGGTTTTCTCAGTGGATTTTGGGGGTTGGATCCATCTCTTCCCAAGGGAAGCAGGAGCTGTGTTTGTTTTGTGAATAAAAATAGATTTAGTGGGAAAAGCTGGAGCGTCCTCTGAGCTTTTCCCAGGAAACTGGAAGTCAGGGGGTTTGTCCAAGACTGAGCCCCACATTTCTGGAAAATCTTGGGAAACTCCGTGGGGAATTTCTTGGGCAATTCCTTGGGCATCTCTTGGGAATTCCTTGGCTCCCCTTTCCCTCAGAGGGTCCCTGTGGAGCTGAGACATGGGGGGGGGGGAGGGGGAAACGGGATGGGAGACCACCCCTCAAAATCCCTCCTTCCATCCCTCCCTCCATCCCTCAGGATTCTCCAGGTCCGATAGAGGGAGGGGGAGGGAGAAGAAGGGGAGAGGGGAGGGAGAGAGGGGAGGGACTGAGGGAGGAGGGAGGGAAGGGGGAGGAGGAAGAGAAGAAGGAGGGGGAGGGAGACGGAGGGAGGGAGAAGAAGCGGAGGAGGAGGTGGGAGAGGGAGGAAGAGGAGAATGAGGAGCAGAAGGAGGAGGAAGAGGAGGAGAGGGGAGGAGGAGGAGGAAGAAGGGGAGGAGGAGGGAGAAGGGGAGGAGGGAGGAGAGAAAGGAGGGAGAGAGAAAGAGGGAGAGGAGGGAGGAGGGAGGGGAGGAGAAGAAGGAGGAGGGGAGAGGGGAGGAGAAGAAGGGAGGGGACGAGAAGGAAGACGGGGAGAGGGAGGGAGGAAGGGAGGAGAGGGAGGGGAGGGAGGAGAGGAGGAGGAGGAGGAGGGGGAGAGAGAGGGGGAGGAAGAGGAGCCGAGGAGGCGGCGGCGGTTCCTCTGTATCCGGGTCACGCCGGAGCCGCCTCCAGCGGGATCGGGATCGGGATTGGGATTGGGAGCGGGAGCGGCATCCAGCGTGGGAGACCCCCGAGACGGGGGGGAGGGTGGGTGTGAAACCACGCTGTGCCCACCCCCCCTGCAGGTAACAGGGGACCCCCAAATTCCTCCCAAATTCCGACCCCCCGATCCGTCGCAAATTCCCGCAAATCCTGCCCGAATTCCCCCAAATCTCCCTCCACACGTTCCCCAAATTCCCCCCAAATCCCTCCTAAATTTCCCCCAAATCCCCCTCAAATTTCCCCAAAATCCCCCCCTCAAATCCCCTCAAATCTCTCCCAACCCCCCCCCAAAAAAAATTTGGGGAGCAAAGGGAGGCCCCCACCCCTCAACCCCTCCCTGAACAAAAGGGATTTTATGGGAGGAGCCTGACAGGGTTTTTGGGGGGTCTCTTTTCAGACGCAGTTGTGGGGTGACCCCACAACCTCCCGGGACCCCCAAAATTTGGGGTCACGATGCAGGAGAACTATGAGAACGTGATTTCCTTGGGTAAGGCGGGGACCCCAAAATTTGGGGAGGGGGAGTTGATTTTGGGAGGTCCCCAGGGCACAGTTTGGGGGTGGGGGAGTCATTTTGGGTCCTAATTTGGAGGGGGGGGGGGCTCATTTTGGGGACTATTCAAGACACAGTTTGGGGGGGGAGGGTCATTTTGGGATCCAAAAATGGGGCAAAATTTGACCAAAAATGGAGAAAAATGTGGTTAGAAGTGGGGCGAAATTTGACCAAAAAAGGGGGAATTTGGCCAAAAAATGGGATAAGTTTGTCCAAAAATGGGGCAAAACTTGGCCAAAAATGAGGCTCAATTTGGTCAAAAATGGCTAAAATTTGACAAGTAACAAGACAAAATTTGGCCAAAAAATGACCCAAAATTGGGCAAAAAATGAGGGGAAATTTGGCCAAAAATGGGTTGAACGTGGCCCAAAATACACCTAAAATTTGGGTAAAAATCAGCCCCCCCTGAAAAAATGGGCCAAATTTGGCCCATAATGGGAGGTTTAGTCCTAAATTATTTGCGGGGAAGGGGAATTGGGAACGTTGAGCTTCTTGCTTTTCCGGCAGCCGAGGAAATTGCCATCAGCTGGCCCCGGATCACGGCCTTTGCTGAGTCCCACCGCAGACGGGGCTTGGTGTCAGGTGAGTCAGGGGGAAATTGGGGGGAATTCCGTCTGTTTTGGGAAAAAAAACCCAACAAAAGCCAATAAAACCCAAAAACCCACCAATATTATCGGGTTTTCCCATTAATTGGGGTGTTTTTTTCCCCCATGAATGAAACCTGCCCGAAACTGGGGGAATGCTGGAGGTTTGGGGGAAGAGCTCACGATAAACCCCCCCCTGAAATTGGGTGAATTCCATATAGGGATGTTCAGAATTGGGGGGGAATTTGGTTCCCTTTGGATATCAGGAGAAAAACCGCCCCAAATTTAGCTGAATTCTTTGGGATTTTCAGGAATCCTCCCCAAACTTGACCAAACCCCTTGAGATTTTTGGGAATTCCCCCAAGACTTAACCGAATCCCTCGAGATTTTCGGGGAAACTCCCCAAATTTGGTTGAATCCTTTGAGATTTTGGGGGAATTCCGCCCAAACTTGACCCGAATCCCTGAGGTTTTTGGGGGCCGACTTTTCCAGGTGTGGAAGCCGAGGGGGAGCAGGGCCAGCCCGAGCCTACCCAGGTGGCCCCCCCAGGGGTCTCCGGCGATGGGGGGGTGAATCCTGACCTCCGGAGGCAGTTGGGGCTCATCCTCCAAACTGCCGGAAGGACCCAGGTGGAAAAGATGCTCCGGGAGCTCGTCCGGGAACAGGGACAGGGTGGGAAGCGCCGGAACCGCAAGAAGACGCCCAAAGAAGGAGGTAAAATTTGGGAAGGAGCTTTGCCAGGAAAAACCCCCCCTCACCTCGAGGTGCTCCTGGAGACCTTCGTGGGGGGAGGGGGGTTAGGAGCATCCTGTGGGAAAAGGGGGAGGTTTGGTGGGTTCTCATGGCGAGATTCTGGGATGGATCAGGTGGAAAAAGGTCAACGCCACCAATGACCCTCAAGGTCCCCCCAAAAACCCTAACAAGGTGACTCCGGAGGGCCTCCAACTTCCCTCTGAGGGGGAAGAAGGGGTTTGTGTTGACCTAACTTCTGGTTTCCCACCGTGGTCCAGGTGCCGGCGCCGGCAGCAGCACCGAGGATGATCCGGCACCACAGGACGATGAGAAGCCACCGCCAGGAGACGCCGCTCAAAACCAAGACGAGGAGCCCGCTGCCGACTCCCCCGGTGCTGGTAAAGCCCTGGGAGGCCGGAATGTGTCCCAGGGCAGTTGCGCCAAGTGCGGGAGCCCGGCCAAGCCCCGGCGCTGCTCCGAGTGCCACCGGCGCTGCCGGCAGCCGGAGAAGCCGCACCGCTGCGGGGACTGCGGGAAGGGCTTCAGCCGAGGGTCCAACCTGGCCCAGCACCGGCGCATCCACACCGGGGAGCGCCCGCACCGCTGCGGTGATTGCGGGAAAGGCTTCATCCAGCGCTCCGACCTGGAGCGGCACCGGCGCGTCCACACCGGGGAGCGGCCGTACCCCTGCGGGGACTGCGGCAAGCGCTTCAGCGTCAGCTCCCACCTGGACCGGCACCGCCGGACTCATACCGGGGGGCCCGGCCCGCCCTCCTCCCAGCCGCGCCCGCGGCCGCGCCCGGCGCCGCCGGAAGCGCCGGTGGCGGCTCCTCATCGCTGCGGGGAGTGCGGGAAGAGTTTTGCCCAGCGCTCGGCGCTGGCCAAGCACCGCAAGACGCACAGCGGGGAGAGGCCCCACCGGTGCGGGGACTGCGGCAAGAGCTTCAGCCGCGGCTCCAACCTCACCCAGCACCGGCGCATCCACACCGGCGAGCGGCCCTTCGCCTGCGGCGACTGCGGCAAGGGCTTCATCCAGCGCTCCGACCTGGAGCGGCACCAGCGCGTCCACACCGGCGAGCGGCCCTACACGTGCAACGAGTGCGGCAAGAGCTTCAGCGTCAGCTCCCACCTGGACCGGCACCAGAAGATCCACGCGGCGCAGCGGGCGTCCTACCGCTGCCCCGAGCACCTCGCCGGCTTCCTGGCCGCCCACCGGCATGGCCGTCTCTTCCAGTGCGCCCAGTGCGGGCGCTGCTTCGGCCAAGGCGCCGCCTTGCTCAAGCATCAGCGTGCCCACGGAGCCCACGGCGCTGCCGTGGCAGCGCAGCCCCCGAAGTGCCTGGACTGCGGGAAGAGCCGGGGCTGCCGAGGGCAGCAGTGCCTGGACTGCGGGAGGGAGGCGGATCCCGGCGCGGCGCCGGCAGAGGCGCGGAGAAGCCCTACAAGTGCGGGGAGTGCGGGAAGGGTTTCGGGCAGCGCTCGGCGCTGGTGAAGCACCGGCGCATCCACACCGGAGAGAAGCCCTACCAGTGCGGGGAGTGCGGCAAGGGCTTCATCCAGAAGTCCGACCTCACCATCCACCGGCGGATGCACACCGGGGAGAAGCCCTACAAGTGCGGGGAGTGCGGCAAGTGCTTCAGCGTCTCCTCCAACCTCATCACCCACCAGCGGACCCACCTGGGCGAGAAGCCCTACCAGTGCTCCGAGTGCGGCAAGAGCTTCATCCAGCGCTCCGAGCTCACCATCCACCAGCGCGTGCACACCGGCGAGAAGCCCTACAAGTGCTCCGAGTGCGGCAAGTGCTTCAGCCGCAGCTCCCACCTCAACCGGCACCAGCGAACCCACGGCGGGGACAAGCCCAAGGCGGCGGCCGCCGGCGCTGCCGCCGTGGCCGCCGAGATGCCGCCGCCCCGCCGGGCTCCGGGGCTTCCCGGCGCCGCCTTCCCGGCCCGGTGGCCTCGCTGGGAGTCGTTCCCGGCGTCGCCCTCGGCGCTGCCCGTGCCGGCGCTCTCCGGCCCGGCCCTGGAGCTGCCCTGGGCGCTCTCATTCCCCGGCCGCGCCTTCGCCCACCCGTCGTTCACCCCGGCCCCGCCTGCAGGTGCCCAGACCCCCTCGCTCATCAACTGAGAATCCCCCACCCACCCCCTGCTCCCAGGGCTCCTCCCAGTGCTCCCAGTGCTCCCAGCGCCTGACTGGGGCGGGTTGGGCGCAGAGACCCAGCGTGGGGTCCCGTTGAGTCATCGTTGAGTCTTGTTGACCCATCGTCGTGGGGTCCCATTGGCTCATCACTGTTGGGTCCTGTTGACCCATCGTGGGGTCTCACTGAGTCATCATTATTGGGTCTCATTGACTCATCATTGTTGGGTCCCATTGACCCATTATTGTTGGGTCTCCTTGAGTCATCATTGTTGGGTCCCGTTGACCCATTATTGTTGGGTCTCCTTGACTCATCAATGTTAGGTCCCATTGACCGATCGTTGGGTCCCGTTGACCGATCATTGGATCCCATTGACCAATGATTGGGTCCCAATGACCGATCATTGGATCCCATTGACCGATCGTTGGGTCCCATTGACCGATCGTTGGGTCCCGTTGACTGATCATTGGATCCCATTGACCAATGATTGGGTCCCAATGACCGATCATTGGATCCCATTGACCGATCGTTGGGTCCCATTGACCGATCGTTGGGTCCCATTGACCAATGATTGGGTCCCATTGACCGATCATTGGGTCCCATTGACCGATCGTTGGGTCCCATTGACCAATGATTGGGTCCCATTGACCGATCGTTGGGTCCCGTTGACCAGTCGTTGGAGGTTCTTCCAACCTGCAGCCCTTTGACCTTCAGGGTTAATTAATGATGTCATTAATTAGGGGATGGGGATCTCCCCCTTGTCCTGTGGCTCCGCCCACCTGCCCAGTGCTCCCAGTGCCCAACTGGGACCGACCTATCACTGGTGGCTCCTCCCCCACCCCTCCAATTTCAGGACAAATTCAATGAATTGCCCGCTAATTAAGTCGAATTTTAATGACCTTTCCAAGCCCCTCCCACTGCCTCAAAGCCCTGCCTAAAATTCCCCAAATTCAGCTGAAGTCCGAGCATTAAAAACGAGGCCAAAAAGGTAAAAATTGAAGCAAAAAAAGGCTTTTCTGGGCTCTTTCCCCCATTTTCTGCTGGATTTGGGGCTTTTTTGGGCAAATTATTTCGGGAGTGGTTGGGAACGAGGAGCAAAAATTCCCTTTTTCTTCCTTATTTTTACTGTCTGTGTCTTGGTGGCTTTTGGCACAACCGGGTGGTGATGATGCTGCCTAATATGGGGTAAAACCACCCAGATTTGGTAAAAACCCAAAAGTTGGTAAAAAATACCTAATTTTGGGAGAAAAACACCCAAAGTTGAGGAAAAAAAACCAAATTTGGGGGAAAAAAAAATCCAAAACAAGACCAAATTGATGGGGGAAATGCAAAATTTAAGAAAAAAAACCAAATTTGGGGGAAACCCCCAAATTTGTGAAGAAAGAGAAAAATAAGTTTGGGCAAAATGCCACCAAATTTTGGTTAAAAATACCCAAATTTGGGCCAAACCCCACAAATTTGGGTCATTAGAGCCCAGTGTGTGTTCTGGAGGAAAGATTTTCTTATGTTTGAGGTTTTCCCGCTTTTCCCAAACCCTTGTTCCAAAACCGGGAGGAAAATCGAGCATTTTCAGCCTTTTTTTTAAGAAAAATATTGAACTTTTGGTTTTTTTGTTACTTTTGTGACTTTGTATTTTCCACGTTGGGTCAATAAAAATCCAACTCGGGATGAAGAAACGGTCAGAAATGGGTTTATTTGTCATTTATCCCCCATAAAACACCCCAAAAATTTAGGGAGAAAAAAGGTCAAAAATGGGTTTATTTATTATTTCCCCCCCAAAAAATTAAGGGATTTAAAAAAAGCCACCAAAATGAGGTTTTTTTAATGATTTCTCCAGAAAACTTAAGGGTTAAAAATTCCCTCCCTTTCCCCAGCCTGAAAACTGGGGTAAAACATGGTCATTTTTGAAATTTTTTGGGGGAGGGATGGGGGAGAATCAATAAAGACATGTTAAATTATTATTATTATTATTATTATTAAATTATTATAAATACCCCCCAAAATCACAATAAATAACCTCAATTAAATAGAATAAATAACCGCAATTAAATAGAATAAATAAATAATAATTAAATAACAAATAATAATTAAATAACAAATAATAATAAATAAATACTGGAGGGGGCGGGGCTCAAGCTGAGGTAGGGGCACCCCTTGGGTGCCAAAATCAGCCCCTCCACCCCAATGGGCTCGATAATTATGCAAATGAGGTAGAGGTGACCTTGTTAAATATGCAAATGAGGTGGCACCACCCAGTTCCCACCCTCCCCAGTGCCCAACTGGGGACCAACTGGTCAAGCTGGGGTGGCATCAAAGACCCCAACCTGGAGCTCTCTGACCGTAATGACTCATTAACGGCTTCGTTAATTAGGGGATGGAGAACCGCCCCTCCTTCCGCGGCTCCGCCCACCTCCCCAGTGCTCCCAGTGCCCAACTGGGGCGGGTTGGCCCCGAAACCCCAGCGTTGGGTCCCGTTGACTCATCGTGGGGGCGTCTCCCAACCCGGAGCCCTTTGGCCTTCCGGGCTAATTAATTGATCTTGTTAATTCCCGTTGGCCCACAGGGGCATCCCAGCAGGAACTGTGGGTTCCACCGGTGTCCCCCACAGGTGTCACCACCAGTGTCCCCCACAGGTGTCATCACAGGTGCCCCCACAGGTGTCCACACCCACTGGGTGTCCCAGTTGTCCCGTTGGTCCAGAGGGAGGTCCCAGCAGGAATTGTGGGTTCCACAGGTGCTCCAGGTGTCCCCAGAGGCGTTCCAGGTGTCCCCAAAGGCGTCCCAGGTGTCCTCAAAGGTGTTCCAGGTGTCCCCAAAGGCGTCCCAGGTGCCACCTCAGGTGTCCCCACCACTGTCCCATTGGGCATCCAGGTTGACCCATTGGGTGTCCAGGTGGTCCCAGCGGCTCCAGCCCCAGGTAGGGACGTCCCAGCAGGAATTTTGGGTCCCTTGGGTGTCCCCAGAGGTGTCCCAGGTGTCCCCAAAGGTGTCCCAGGTGTCCCCAAAGGCGTCTCAGGTGTCCCCAAAGGCGTCCCAGGTGCCACCTCAGGTGTCCCCACCACTGTCCCATTGGGTGTCCAGGTGGTCCCAGCGGCTCCAGCCCCAGGTAGGGACATCCCAGCAGGAATTTTGGGTCCCTCAGGTGTCCCCAGAGGTGTCCCCAAGGTGTCCCAGGTGTCCCAAAGGTGTCCCAGGTGTCCCCAGAGGCGTCCCAGGTGCCACCTCAGGTGTCCCCACCACTGTCCCATTGGGTGTCCAGGTTGTCCCAGCGGCTCCAGCCCCAGGTAGGGCCATCCCAGCAGGAATTTTGGGTCCCTCAGGTGTCCCCAGAGGTGTCCCAGGTGTCCCCGAGGCGTCCCCTCGGATGTGACGTCCCCCGGCGCGTTGTAGACCTGGGCTCCCACCACGGCCAAGAGCAGCACCAGGAGCCTCTTGGCCACGCTCGGTTCCTCTCCTGGGGGGCTCCTTCGCACCTGGGGGGGGCAAATAAATCACTTTTTGGGCAAATAAATCACTTTTTGGGGAAAAAAATGCCATTTTGGGGGGTAAATAAATGTCCCCCCTCAGGTCAGGGAACCCATCCAAGGGCTAACCCTGCCCGAGCCTGCTGAGCTTCCTGAGGGTGAGGGGGGAATTAACCCCCCCCAGGTGGGAAAAAAAATCGCTTTTTGGGTAAATAAATCCCTTTTTTGGGCAAATAAATCACTTTTGGGGGTAAATAAATGACTTTTAGGGGAAAAAAAAAGCCATTTTGGGGGGGTAAATAAATGTCCCCCTGCCCGAGCCTGCTGAGCTTCCTGAGGGTGAGGGGGGAATTAAAATCCACCCTGGGGGCAAAAAAATCCCTTTTTGGGTAAATAAATCACTTCTGGGGCAAATAAATCACTTTTGAGTGCAAAATAAACCCCAAGGGCTCCCAAAAATGCCCAATCCCCCGGACTTTGGGACCACCCCCAGCGAGGGCACCGGGTCGGGCTGAGTCAGAAGGTGGGGTGGAAATGAGTCACCCCCCCAACACTTCCGGGAAATGAGGTTAATTAAGGATTCCGCGGTTAATTAAGGAGTCCAGGGGGTAATTAAGGGGTGCCGGAAGGCGGGGAGAGACCCCCTAAAATCATCCCGAGTGAGGGGGAAGCCCCCAAAAACCTCTCCCACGGAGTGTGGGGGGGGAAGGATAAATCACTCAAATCCCTTTTTTTGGGGGTGCGGGGATTTGGGGGGCTATTTTAGGGGATTAGGGGGAGTTGTGGGGAGGCAGAGGGGAGATATGGGAGGATTTTGGGGGGGTAGGGGCGATTTTAGGGGCGCTTGAGGGATTTGGGGGGATTTCAAAGGGATTTAGGGGGTACAAGGGGATTTGTGGGGTGGGTCTAGTGGGGCACAGGGGGCCGGGCAAGGGAAGACTCCCCAAAATCACCCCAAAACCCCCCCCTCCCCAAAAAAATTACTCACGGCGGGCGGGTAAAGGACTCGTCGATGCCTCCGGCGGGGTCTTGGGGGGCTCCGCGACCCCCCCGCGAGGGGCTCGAAGGTGAAATAGCGGGGGGGGGAAGGGGCGACCCCCCCGGGGACCCCTCGGGAGAACCCCAAAAGCGCTGGGGACACGTGGCCGCCACCATCGCGCTCATGACCGACGATTTTTTGGGGGCTAGACTGGTGGTTTTGGGGGCGTTCGGGGGGGTTTTATAGCGCAGAGGGGAGGGAAGGGGTGACGTCATCGGGGCGGTAAAACGGGAAGGCCACGCCCCTGAGAAAGGGGGATTTTGGGGGAATTTAGGGGGCTTTGAGGGGTTTTGGAGGGAGGGGATTTTAGGTGTACGGGGCTGTTTTGAGGGGATAAGGAGGGATTTTGGGGGGGGGATTTGAAGGGGTTTAGGGTGTCGTAGGGGGTCCCAGACATGGGGGGAGTTTCCTCAAAAACCGGGCTGGGGGAGGGGCGGATTTCCCCGCTTTAAAGGAGCGGGAAATCCCCACCCTTGGAATCCCTGGAATTCTTTCGATCCGGTGCCTCCCGGCTCCTCCCCGCCGTGGTGTCCCCCCAATCCTTTAGGGGGAGGGTCGCGTATTTTTGGGAAGGGTCGCGTATTTTTGGGGAGCGTCCCACCCCTCAAACCCTCCCTAACCCTCCCCCAAATCCCTTCGTTTTCCAAGCCCATCCCACTTTTTTTTTTGAGGGGTGTGGGGGGTAAGGGCGTGGAAATCCGGGAATGACGCAAATCCCGCCCCCGCCTCCCCCATGACTCAGATTTTGGGAACGCGGTGCTTTCCCAACCACCCCCCCTCCCCCTTTGCTCCAACCCCTCGGCCCCTCGGAGCTTTTGGGGGAGCCCTAAAACTTCGGGAACCCCCCCAAATTTTGGGGGTAGCGCTCTAAAAACTCCCATGAGGCCTCGTGGGGTTTTTAAACCCCCCAAAAAAGGGGGTCCCCGGGGGGGCTCCCTCCGCTCCCGGTTGTGCAATGGGGGAAAAACCCCCATGACGAGTGTGGAAAGTGTGTGTGGAAGTTATGGGACCCTCCCCCGGTTTTGGGACCCCTCCCCCTTTATAGCACCCCTTGGGTTTTGGGATCCCCCAGCGTTTGGAACCCACCAAGGGGGTCCCGAGGGTCCAACCCCCCCCCCTCCCCCAAAAGATGACACGAACACGAGAGACCCCAAGAACTTTGGATATATTAAATGTAAAAATCTCCCTTTTCAGCCCCAAATATTTACAGCCCCTCCCCGCTACAAAAATCCACGCCCCCAGTGCGGATATTCCCACAATGAGGCCACACCCACTGCTAATTAGCACCTAATTAATGAGGAATGAGGGGGTCTGGGGACTCCTGGGTGGTCCCACATCAGGACATCAGGAGGTTTGGGCTCCTCTGGGGGAGGAGGAGGAGGAGAAGGAGGAAGGGGGTGAAGAAAGGAGGAGGAGGAAGATGAAGGTGGAGGAGGAAGATGAAGGTGGAGGATGAAATGAAGGAGGAGGATGAAGGTGGTGGATGATGAAGAGGAGGAGGATGAAGAGGAGGAGGAGGATGAAATGAAGGTGGAGGATGAAGGTGGTGGATGATGAAGAGGAGGAGGATGAAGAGGAGGAGGAGGATGAAATGAAGGTGGAGGATGAAGTTGGTGGATGATGAAGGAGGAGGATGAAGAGAAGGAGGAGGATGAAGGTGGTGGATGATGAAGGAGGAGGATGAAGAGAAGGAGGAGGATGAAGGTGGTGGATGATGAAGAGGAGGAGGATGAAGAGGAGGAGGAGGATGAAACGAAGGTGGAGGATGAAGGAGGAGGATGAAGAGAAGGAGGAGGATGAAGTTGGTGGATGATGAAGAGGAGGAGGATGAAGGAGGAAGATGAAGAGAGGAGGAGGATGAAATGAAGGTGGAGGATGAAGGTGGTGGATGATGAAGAGGAGGAGGATGAAGGAGGGTTGAAGATGACGATGATGAGGAGGAGGAGGATGACGATGAAGGTTCATCCCAGCGCCGCCGGGTCCTGCAGCAGCTGGGTCAGGATGACGATGACGATGACGACGATGACGATGACGATGAAGGCTCATCCCAGTGCCGAGGCGGTCGCGATGAGTAGCGATGGATGATGATGACGACGACGATGATGACGATGACGACGACGATGATGATGACGACGACGATGATGACGATGATGATGATGATGATGATGACGATGACGATGATGACGATGAAGGCTCATCCCAGCGCCGAGGGGTCCCGCAGCAGCTGGGTCAGGATGACGATGATGACGATGATGACGATGACGATGACGATGAAGGCTCATCCCAGTGCCGAGGGTCCCGCAGCAGCTGGGTCAGGATGATGATGATGATGACGATGATGATGACGATGATGACGATGAAGGCTCATCCCAGCGCCGCCGGGTCCCGCAGCAGCTGGGTCAGGATGACGATGATGATGATGACGATGATGACGATGAAGGCTCATCCCAGCGCCGCCGGGTCCCGCAGCAGCTGGGTCAGGATGATGATGATGATGATGACGATGATGATGATGACGATGATGATGATGACGATGACAATGACGATGACGATGATGACGATGATGATGATGATGATGGCGATGATGGCGGCGGCGATGATGATGATGACGATGATGACGATGAAGGCTCATCCCAGCGCCGCCGGGTCCCGCAGCAGCTGGGTCAGGATGACGATGACGATGATGACGATGATGATGACGACGATGAAGGCTCATCCCAGTGCCGCCGGGTCCCGCAGCAGCTGGGTCAGGATGATGATGATGACGATGATGACGATGATGATGACGATGGCGATGATGATGATGACGATGATGACGATGAAGGCTCATCCCAGCGCTGCCGGGTCCCGCAGCAGCTGGGTCAGGAGGCCGAAGGTCGGCCGCTCCGACGCCTCCCGGGCCCAGCAGCGAAGCATCACCTTGTGCAGGGCCGGGGGGCACCCGGGGGGGCACGGCAGGTACTCCTGGGGGGGAACTGGGCTGACTGGGAGGGGACTGGGAGGGACTCCCCGTGCCTCCCAGTGCCTCCCAGTGCCTCCCAGTGCCCTATAGCCCCTCCCAGTGCCCCATAACTCTCTCCCAGTACCTCCCAGTGCCCCATAATCCCCTCCCAGTACCCCGTAACCCCTTCCCAGTCCCTTCCCAGTGCCTCCCAGTGCCCCATAACCTCCTCCCAGTGCCCGATAACCCCCTCCCAGTGCCTCCCAGTCCCTTCCCAGTGCCTTCCATTGCCCCATAACCCCCTCCCAGTGCCCTCCCAGTGCCTTCCATAACCTCCTCCCAGTGCCCCATAACCCCCTCCCAGTGCCTCCCAGTGCCCCCAGTCCCTTCCCAGTGCCTTCCAGTGCCCCATAACCCCCTCCCAGTGCCCCATAACTCTCTCCCAGTGCCCCATAACCCCCTCCCAGTGCCCCATAACTCTCTCCCAGTGCCACATAACCCCCTCCCAGTGCCCTCCCAGTGCCACATAACCCCCTCCCAGTGCCCTCCCAGTGCCTCCCAGTGCCCCATAACCCCCTCCCAGTGCCCTCCCAGTGCCTCCCAGTGCCCCATAACCCCCTCCCAGTGCCCCACAACTCTCTCCCAGTGCCCCCCAGTTCCCTGCCGTGCCCACCTGCTGTCCCTGGCCCCTGAAGTGGTGGCCTGCGTTGGCGATGACCTGCCTTCCCAGTGCCCTCCCAGTGCCCTCCAGTGCCCCATAACCCCCTCCCAGTGCCTCCCAGTGCCCCATAACCCCCTCCCAGTGCCCTCCCAGTGCTTCCCAGTGCCCCATAACCCCCTCCCAGTGCCCTCCCAGTGCCCCCCAGTGCCCCATAACCCCCTCCCAGTGCCCCCAGTGCCTTCCCAGTGCCCCCAGTGCCTTCCCAGTGCCCCCAGTGCCTTCCCAGTGCCTCCCAGTGCCCCATAACCCCCTCCCAGTGACCCACAACTCTCTCCCAGTGCCCCCCAGTCCCTTCCCAGTACCCACCTGCTGTCCCTGGCCCCTGAAGTGGTGGCCTGCGTTGGCGATGACCTGCCTTCCCAGTGCCCTCCCAGTGCCCTCCAGTGCCCCATAACCCCCTCCCAGTGCCCCACAACTCTCTCCCAGTGCCCCCCAGTCCCTTCCCAGTGCCTCCCAGTGCCTCCCAGTGCCCCCCAGTCCCTTCCCAGTGCCTCCCAGTGCCCCACAACCCCCTCCCAGTGCCCCACAACTCTCTCCCAGTGCCCCCCAGGTCCCTTCCCAGTGCCCTCCAGTGCCCCATAACCCCCTCCCAGTGCCTCATAACCCCGTCCCAGTGCCCCACAACTCTCTCCCAGTGCCCTCCCAGTGCCCCATAACCCCCTCCCAGTGCTTCCCAGTGCCCCCCAGTCCCTTCCCAGTGCCCACCTGCTGTCCCTGGCCCCTGAAGTGGTGGCCTGCGTTGGCGATGACCTGCTCGTCGCTGAGGCTCCCGTAGGGCTGCTCCCGGCACCGCGTCAGCACCTCCCACAGCGTCACCCCGAAGGCCCAGGCGTCGCTGGCCGGGCTGAACGTGCCCTGGGGGGGAGGAAATTCCTGGGCTGACAGACCCCCATCCTTCCCCAAACGCCCCCAATCCCCGCTTTTCCCACCCTGATCCTCATTTCCCCCACTTTTCCCACCCTAATCCTCATTTCCCCCACCCCAAACCCCGCTTTTCCCACCCTGATCCTCATTTCCCCCATCCCAAACCCTGCTTTTCCCACCCTGATCCTCATTTCCCCCACCCCAAACCCCTTTTTCCCACCCAATCCCACCCCAAACCCCACTTTTTCCTACCCCTAATCCTCTTTTTCCCACCCCAAATCCCCTTTTCCCACCCCAAACCCTCATTTTCCCCCAATTTCCCCACCTAATCCTCATTTTCTCCCCCAAACCCCGTTTTTCCACCCTGATCCTCATTCTCCACCCCAAACCCCATTTTCAACCCTAACCATTTCCCCATTTCCCACCTAATCCTCATTTCTCCAGCCCAAACCCCGCTTTTCCCACCTGATCCTCATTTCCCCCATCCCAAACCCCGCTTTTCCCATCCACCAATCCCCATTTCTCCCCCAAATCCCCTTTTCCCCATTTTCTCCACCCAAACCCCTATTTTTCCCCATTTTTCCTCATTTTCCCCCCCAAACCCCCATTTCATTCCCATTTTCCCACCCCAAACCCCTTTTTCCCACCCATTTTCTCCCCCAAACCCCTGTATTTTCCCACCATTTTTCCTCATTTTCTCCCCCAAACCCCCATTTTTCCCATTTCCTCACCCCAAACCCCATATTTTTCCCCATTTTCCCATTTCTCACCCCAAACCCCAATTTTCCCCATTTCTCCCCCAAACCCCATATTTTTCCCCATTCTTCCCATTTTCTCACCCCAAACCCTCATTTTTCCCCATTTTCTCCCCCAAACCCCCATTTTTCCCATTTTCCCCTTTCCCCTCCCTCACCATGAGGATGCACTCCCAGGCCATCCAGCGGATGGGCAGCAGAACCCAAATCCCCCTTTTCCCACCCCAAACCCCATTTTTCCCCATTTCTCCCCCCAAACCCCTATATTTTTCCCATTTTTTTCCCATTTCTCCCCCAAACCCCCATTTTTCCCATTTCTCCCCCAAACCCTATATTTTCCCCATTTTTCCCATTTCTCCCCCAAACCCCATTTTTCCCCATTTCTCTCCCCCAAACCCCTATTTTCCCCCATATCCCCATTTTCTCCCCCAAACCCCCATTTTCTCCACCCTAAACCCCCATTTTTCCCCATTTTTCTCCCCAAGCCCCATTTTCCCCCTTTTCCCCCTCCTCACCATGAGGATGCACTCCCAGGCCATCCAGCGGATGAGCAGCAGAGACCCCAAATCCCCCTTTTCCCACCCCAAATCCCCCATTTTCCCCTTTTTTCCCCAAACCCCCTTTTTGTTCCCCATTTCTCCCCCAAATCCTTTTCTCACCCCAAACCCCATTTTCTCCCCCAAACCCCCATTTTTCCCATTTCCTTCCCCAAACCCTATTTTTTCCCCCAAATCCCTTTTCTCCCCCAAACCCCCATTTTTCCCCATTTTCCCCCTTTTCCCCCCTCCTTCACCATGAGGACTCCCAGGCCATCCAGCAGATGGGCAACAGGGCCCCAAATCCCTCTTTTTCACCCCAAACCCCGTTTTCTGCCCCCAAACCCCAATTTTTCACGTTTTCCCACCCCAAACCCCCATTTTTTCCCATTTTCTCTCCCCAAACCCCCATTTTTTCCCCATTTTTTCCCCATTTCCCCCAAACTCCCAATTTTTCTCCCAAACCCCATTTTTCCCATTTTCCTTTTCCCCCCTCCTCACCATGAGGATGCACTCCCAGGCCATCCAGCGGATGGGCAGCAGGGCCCTGCCCCGCACCCGGTAGTAGTCGCCGGCGTAGAGGTTGCGGCTCATCCCGAAATCGGCCACCTTGACGGTGATGCCGTCGCCCACCAGGCAGTTCCGCGTGGCCAAATCCCGGTGCACGAAGTTCAGCCCCGCCAGGAACCTCATCCCGGAGGCGATCTGGGCCCCCACGTGCAGCAGGGTGGGCAGGCTGGGCGAGGGGAGGGGCTTAAGAGGGTGTGGTGGGAGGGGGGAGGGGCTTAGAGGGGAAGGGGGAGGGGCTTAGAAGGGTGTGGTGTGGGAGGAGCTTAAAGGGGTGTGGTGGGGAGAGGAAGGGGCTTAAAGGGGTGTGGTGTGAAGGGGAGGGGCTTAGAGGGTGTGGTTTGAAGGAGGAGGAGCTTAGAGAGGGGTGTGGTAAAGGGAGGGGCTTAAAGGGGCGTGGTGTGTGGTGGGAGGGGCTTAGAGGGAGTGTGGTGTTGGTGGGAGGGGCTTAGAGGAGTGTGGTATGAGAGGAGGGGCTTAGAGGGTGTGGTATAAAGGGGAGGGGCTTAGAGGGGTGTGGTGAGAGGAGGGGCTTAGAAGGTGTTAGTGTTGGTGGGAGGGGCTTAGAGGATGTGGTATTGGTGGGAGGAGCTTAGAGGGGTGTAGTGGGAGGGGGAGGGGCTTAAAGGGGTGTGGGTGTTGGAAGGAGGGGCTTAAAGGGGTGTGGTAGGGTAAGGGAGGGGCTTAAAGGGGTGTGGCAGGAAGGAGAGGGCTTAGAGGGGTGTGGTGGAGAAGGGAGGGGCTTAAAGGGATGTGGTGTTGGTGGGAGGGGCTTAGAGGATGTGGTTGTTGGTGAGGCAGGGGCTTAAGGGGTGTGGCAGGAAGGGAGGGGCTTAGAGGATGTGGTGTTGGTGGGAGGGGCTTAAAGGGGTGTGGAGGGAAGGGGAGGGGCTTAGAGGGGTGTGGTGTGAAGGGGAGGGGCTTAGAGGGGTGTGGTGTTAAGGTGGGGGGGCTTAGAGGGGTGTGGTGTGAAGTGGGAAGGGGCTTAAAGGGGTGTGGCAGGAAGGGAGGGGCTTAAGGGGTGTGGTAGGAAGGGAGGGGCTTAAGGGGTGTGGGCAGGAAGGGAGTGGCTTGGAGAGGTGTGGGTGGGAAGGCGAGGCTTAGAGGGATGTGGCTTAGTGGAAGGAGGCTTAAAGGGGTGTGGTGGGAAGGGGAGGGGCTTAGAGGGTGTGTTGCTGGTAGGAGGGGCTTAAAGGGGTGTGGCAGGAAGGGGAGGGGCTTAGAGGGGTGTGATTTGAAGGGGAGGAGCTTAGAGAGGTGTGGTAAAAGGAGGGGCTTAAAGGGGCGTGGTGTTGGTGGGAGGGGCTTAGAGGGGTGTGGTGTTGGTGGGAGGGGCTTAGAGGGGTGTGGTATAAAGGGAGTGGCTTGAGAGGTGTGGTGGGAGGGGAGGGGCTTAAAGAGGTGTGGTGTTGGTAGGAGGGGCTTAGAGGGGTGTGGCATGAAGGGGAGGGGCTTAGAGGGAAGGGGTGGAGCTAAAGGGAAAAGGGTGGGGATTAAAATAAAGGGGTGGGTTTTAAGGCTGAGAGGGAGGGGCTTGAAGGGGTGTGGCCCCCAGGGGGGGCGTGGCTTAACCCCAGGTCTTAAAGGGCCAGGACCCCAAAGAAGTCAAAGGCACGAGGAAGGAGGGGGTGGGTCTGGGTGTGGGTGGGGGGTGGGCGTGGCCGTGGGTGGGGCGGGGTGGGGAGGGCGTGTCCCACCTGAGGGCGGGGCCTCGGGGCCCCCCCAGGAACTGGTGGAGGTCCCCGTGCTCCATGTACTCGGTGATGATGCACAGGGGCCGGGCCCCCGCACACCCCCAGCAGCCGCACGATGTTGGGGTCCCGCAGCCGCCCCAGCGTCCGGGCCTCCTGCAGGAAGTCCCTCCTGGGCCCCCCGCCCCAGAAAACGGTGAGAGGGGGTCTCTACACCCCTCCGTGAATGCCTGACCCCTCCCCAGACCTGTTGGACCCCCCGTTGCACACCTGGACTGCCCCTCAAACCCTCCCCACAGCCCCCTCAAACCTCCCCTAGACCCTCCCCTGTCCCCCTGTGTCCCCCCACCCTCTCACCTCCCCCAAATCCCCCCAGTGGACCCCCCCAAGCCCCCTCCCCATTACCGGGCGTTCTTGGAGGCATCAGGTCTCAGCACCTTCACCGCCACCAGCAGGGGGCGCCCTCGGCCCGGGGAGGCGGGGCCAGCGAGAGGGGGCAGGGCCTCGGCCTCGGTGACCTCACACAGCAACACCTGGGGGCGGGGTCAAGGGGAAAGGGGTGGGGCTAAACGACTAAGGGGAGGGGCTAAAGGACTAAGGGGAGGGGCTAAATGATCAAGGGGTGGGGCTAAACACTAGGGGGGCGTGTCTTTCACATTAGGGGGCGTGGCTTACCTCCCCGAACTGCCCCTCCCCCAACTTCTCCCGGAACCGGAGGCGTCCCCGTGGGAAGGAGGGGAGGGGGGCGTGGCAGGGGGCGGGGCCAGCCACGGCATAGGCGGAGCCTCCAGTGACGTCAGCCTCAGCATAAGCCCCGCCCCCAGCCACGCCCTCAGATTCAGAGACACCTGGAAGTGGAGAGAGGGTGGGGTCAGAGGGGGGCGTGGCTACCTTAGGAGGGGGCGTGGCTTCCCTCCTGACCCCACCCTTACCATCTGTGTTGATTGGTTTTGCCATGGTGGGCGTGGCCCGGACGAGGCCCCCCATTGGCTGGGCATAGGTGGTCAAGTAGGAGCCGGTAGGCCGGGTTGGCCAATGGGGCTGTGGGAAAAGGAGAAGGGGGCGTGGTCAATGAGGGGGTGTGGCCGGGAGGCTCCGCCCCCTCAAAATCCAGGTTGGAAGGATCCTTGGGGGGGGAGGGTTGGGGTCTCCCTCCCCCCTTCTTTCCCTCCCTTTTTCCTTCCCTCTCTCTTTCCTCCCATCCAATCGTCCCTTCCCTCTCTCCCTCCTTCTCTCCACGCCTGCATTCCTCCCTCCCTCCATCCTTCCCTCCTCCATCCCTTCCTCCTCCCTCCTTCCCTCCTCCTCCCTCCCTCTCCTCCCTCATCTCCTCATCCATCTCTCCCCTTCTTCCTCTCCTCCCTTCATTATCCATCTCCCCTCCCTCCCTCCCTTCATTATCCATCTCCCCTCCCTCCCTCCTCTCTCTCTCATTATCCATCTCCCCCTCCCTCCCTCCCTCCCTTCATTATCCATCTCCCCCTCCCTCCCTCTCCTTCATCCTCCTTCTATCCATCCTCTCCTCCCTTCTTCCCTCCTCCATCCATTCATTATCCATCTCCCCTCCCTCTCCCATCTCTCCTCCCTCCCCTCCATTATCCATCTCCCCCTCCCCTCCCTCCCTTCATTATCCATCTCCCCTCCCTCCTCCTTCATTATCCATCTCCCCTCCCTCCCTCCCTTCATTATCCATCTCCCCCTCCTCCCTCCCTTCATTATCCATCTCCCCTCCCTCTCTCCCTTCATTATCCATCTCCCCTCCCCTCCTCCTCCCTCCCTCCCTCCCCTCCCCCTGCCCCTCCCCCCACCCCTCACCATTCCTGGTCGTTCCAGGCCGTTCTTGGGGTTGTCCGGTGGGTTCCTGGTACTCCCCGCTCCGGGGATCCTTCAGTAGCGGGGAGCCCCGGGCCCCCCTGTGTTGTTGTTGATGACCACGGTGTCCCCCGGCCCCGAGAGCTGCACCCGTAGCTCTGCCTCCGACCGCTGTGCCTGGGCGCCAGTTCACGCCAGTCCACACCAGTCCACACCAGTCCACACCACTTCGGACCGGTAACTCATGTCCAGGTTATCAGCTCATCCCAGTTAGCCCCGAAACTCAGCTGTCTGGGTTCTCAGTTCACCCCAGTTCATCCCAGTTAACCCCGAAACTCAGCTATCTGGGTTCCCAGTTCACCCCAGTTCATCCCAGTTAGCCCTGAAACTCAGCTATCTGGCTTCCCAGTTCATCCCAGCTCATCCCAGTTAACCCTGAAACTCAGCTATCTGGGTTCCCAGTTCACCCCAGTTAGCCCTGAAACTCAGTTATCTCTGTTCCCAGTTCATCCCAGTTCACCCCAGTTAGCCCCGAAACTCAGCTGTCTGGGTTCCCAGTCCACCCCAGTTCATCCCAGTTGACCCATTACTCTCCCAGTCCCTCCCGATCCCTTCCAGTTTCTCCTCCCAGTCCCTCCCAGTCCCTCCCTGTGCCCTCCCAGTGCCCCACCCACCTTGCCCAGAGCCCTCCCCCAGCGGTGCCGGCAGAGGATGAGGGCGATGACGGCCAATAGGAGCAGGATGATGGCCACCAGGCAGCCAATCAGGGTCGAGCTGTGGCCGGGCTCGGCCTTGGCCATTGGTTGGCCTGGTCTGGGGGCTGCTGGAAGGGGGCGGGGCTTAGTCTGGTCCCATTTAGCCCCGCCCAGTTAAGCCCCGCCCAGTTAAGCCCCGCCTTACCCAAGGTGGTGCTGTTGGTGGTGCTGTTCCCGCTCCAGGGGTTTTCCGGGAAGGCCACGCCCCCTCCGGAGGGATTGCGGGTTGGGGCTGGGGGGGGCCACCCGCTGGCACCCACCCCCTCCTCCACCACGTCTGCGGGGCAGGGAGACCCCCCCGGTGACGTCATCACCCAGTCGGTGACGTCATCGACCAACCGGTGATGTCGTCAGCCCACCAATGAGGTCATCAACCAGTCGATGACGTCATCACCCAGCCAACCACCCCATCACCCACCTAATGACCCCACCACCCAACCAATGACATCATCACCCAACCAATGATGTCATCACCCAACCAATGACTCCCCCACCCAAACAATGATGTCATCACCAAACAATGATGTCATCACCCAACCAGTGATGTCATCACCCAACCAATGACGTCATCACCCATCCAATGACTCCCCCACCCAACCAATGATGTCATCACCCAACCAGTGACTCCACCACCCAACCAATGACGCCATCACCCATCCAATGACTCCCCCACCCAACCAATGATGTCATAACCCAACCAACGACTCCACCACCCATCCAATGACATCATCACCTAACCAATGATGTCATCACCCAAACAATGATGTCATCACCCAACCAATGACGTCATAACCCAACCAATGATGTCATAACCCAACCAATGACATCATCACCCAACCAATGACTCCCCCACCCAACCAATGACGTCATCACCCAACCAATGATGTCATCACCCAACCAATGACTCCACCACCCAACCAATGATGTCATAACCCAACCAATGACTCCCCCAACCAACCAATGACGTCATCACTCAACCAACAACTCCATCACCCATCCAATGACATCATCACTCAACCAATGACTCCACCACCCATCCAATGACATCATCACCCAACCAATGACTCCACCACCCAACCAGTGACTCCCCCACCCAACCAATGACGCCACCACCCACCCCGTGACCCCAGCACCTACCCAAGCCCCCCAGGAGCCGCCCCCCAGCCCCAGGAGCCCCCCCAGGGGGCCGCACCCGACAGGAAGGTGACCTCGCTGAAGAGCAGCCACTCGGCGGCGAAGGAGAAGCGGCAGCGCACGAAGCGGGCGCGGCGCCCGCCCAGGGGGACGGTGACGGAGCGGGCGCTGGGGTCCTGGATGGCCCCCAGGCTGTGGGTGGCCACCACGGCCTCCCAGGCGGTGGCCAAGCTCCTCTTGAAGCGGCACTCGGCGGCGCCGAAGATCCGCACCCCCCTGGTGTGCATGTTGTTGCAGTGGACCTGGGGGGAGGCGGAGAGGGACGTTGGGGGTAGGGGTGACCACCCTTCCCGTGGTGCATTTGGGGCATTTGGGACCAGAGCCAAAGGGGCTCCGGTGGAAAACTCCAACCCTTGGTCGGGTTTGGAGGTGGTGAATCTTCATCCACCCACTGATGGACGACCCTTCCCACAATTTCCCTTTTCCCCCCCTGTAATTCCCGGAGGGACAATCCCAGAGTTCCCTGGGCTTTACCTGCATGGCCCGGAAGGTGCGGAGCCCCTGGAACTCAAACTCCAGCTCCAGGTGGGGCTGGGGGCCGGGGGGCCGGGGCCACCCCACGTAGTCGTAGCCCGGCCAGAGCCGGCGCTCACGGGGCCTCATAAAGTCGTCCAGGCCCAGCACCCCGTCCGTCAGCTGGCCCAGCCCCCCGAAGTGCAGCCTAGGGGGGGACAAGCCGGCATCACCAGGGGGGGCCCGGGACCCCCCCATGGGACACTCAGGTCACCTGGATCCCACCACACCCACCTGGGACCCCCCCGTGGGACACCTGGGGATAGTGTGGGGACACTTGGAGGCGGTTTGGGGACATTTGGGGCCGTTATATTTGCGGGGTGTCAGGGTGGGCTGGGGCAGGTGGCCCTTGAGGACCCTTGGGGACAGTTGGGGACAGTTGGGGACAGTTGTGGACTCACGGGCCGGTGCTGGAGCCGTCGTAGGTGGAGTCGTTGAGGACGACGGGGGTGGGGTCGAGGGGCATCACGTGGCCCCGCGGCGCCGTGTAGGACACGAGCCCAGCTGGGGACATTTGGGGACATTTGGGGACATTTGGGGACATTTGGGGACACCTGGGGACGCGTCAGGGCAGGGGGGGATGGCGGCACACGATCAGTGATGTCACCGCCCAACCAATGACGTCATCACCCAACCAATGATGTCATCATCCAATCCATGATGTCATCACCCAAACAGTGAGCCCCATGACCCAACCAATGACGTCATCGCCCAACCAATGACCCCACCACGCAACCAATGACATCATCACCCAAACAGTGACCCCATTACCCAACCAGTGACCCCATCACCCAACCAATGACGTCATCACCCATCCAATGACCCCATCACCCAACCAATGACGTCATCACCCAACCAGTGACCCTACCACCCAATCAATGACCCCACCACCCAATCAATGACCCCACCACCCAACCAACGACATCATCACCCAATCAATGACCCTACCACCCAATCAATGACCCCATCACCCAACCAATGACCCCACCACCCAACCAGTGACCCATCACCCATCCAATGACCCCACCACCCAACCAGTGACCCCATCACCCAACCAATGACGTCACCACCCAACCAACGACCCCATCACCCAACCAATGACCCCATCACCCAACCAGTGACCCCATCCCCCCAGGGCCACCCCGCACTGGTAGGGGGGGGTGTGACTTTGGGGTGACCGTGGGGTGACCCCAGGGGGTTCCCTCTCACCGTCCCAGGGGCAGCCGTAGAGCTCGAGGCGCAGGCAGACGCTCATGGCCCGCGGCGCCCGCGGGTACACGCGCAGCGCCCGCGCCACGGCCGGCGGAGACAGGTCCTTCAGCACCACCCCCTCGGGGTCCTCATTGCCCCCAATCACCTGGGGGGCAAGGGGGGGGTGACAAAGGGATGTTGGGGACATTCCCCGGGGGGTTGGGGACCTCCCCAGTGATCCTGTTGGCCCCCAGGAGCTCCCAGTGATCCCATTGACCTTTGGGACCTCCCCAGTGATCCCATTGACCCCCAGGAGCTCCCAGTGATCCCATTGG